>NC_138296.1:2442500-2467500 GCF_965601325.2 Salmo salar | reverse complement strand
TCTGTAGGTAATGGCTTTGTTATGGAAGGTTTGTTTGGTTTGTATGTCACATTTTAAGAAGGCCCTTCTTGCCTTGTCTCTCAGATCGTTCACAGCTTTGTGGAAGTTACCTGTAGTGCTGATGTTTAGGCCGAGGTATGTATAGTTTGTTGTGAGGGAGTTACCTGTGGCGCTGATGTTTAGGCCGAGGTATGTATAGTTTGTTGTGAGGGAGTTACCCTGTAGTGCTGATGTTTAGGCCGAGGTATGTATAGTTTGTTGTGAGGGAGTTACCCTGTAGTGCTGATGTTTAGGCCGAGGTATGTATAGTTTGTTGTGAGGGAGTTACCTGTAGTGCTGATGTTTAGGCCGAGGTATGTATAGTTTGTTGTGAGGGAGTTACCCTGTAGTGCTGATGTTTAGGCGAGGTATGTATAGTTTGTTGTGAGGGAGTTACCCTGTAGTGCTGATGTTTAGGCCGAGGTATGTATAGTTTGTTGTGAGGGAGTTACCCTGTAGTGCTGATGTTTAGGCCGAGGTATGTATAGTTTGTTGTGTGGGAGTTACCTGTAGTGCTGATGTTTAGGTCGAGGTATGTATAGTTTGTTGTGAGGGAGTTACCTGTAGTGCTGATGTTTAGGCCGAGGTATGTATAGTTTGTTGTGTGGGAGTTACCTGTAGTGCTGATGTTTAGGCCGAGGTATGTATAGTTTGTTGTGAGGGAGTTACCTGTAGAGCTGATGTTTAGGCCGAGGTATGTATAGTTTGTAGTGTGCTCCAAGGCAACGGTGTCTAGATGGAATTTGTATTTGTGGTCCTGGCGACTGGACCTTTTTTAGAACACCATTATTTTAGTCTTACTGAGATTTACTGTCAGGGCCCAGGTCTGGCACAATCTGTGCTGAAGATCTCTCTCCTTCTTTCTCTCTCCCTCCCTCTCTCTCTCTCTCTCCCTTTCTCTCTCTCTATCTCTCTCCCTCCCTCTCTCTCTATCTCCCTTTCTCTCTCTCTATCTCTCTCCCTCCCTCTCTCTCTATCTCCCTTTCTCTCTTTCTCTCTCTTTGTCTCTCTCTATATCTCCCTGTCTCTCTCTCCCTGTCTCTCTCTCTATCTCCCTGTCTCTCTCTCCCTCTATCTCTCTCTCTCTCTCTCGCTCTCTCTCTCTCTCTCGCTCTCTCTCTCGTTCCTCTCCTTCTCTCTCTCTCTCTCTCTCTCTCTCTCTGTCTCTCTCCCTCCCTCTCTCTTGCTCTCACTCTCTCTCTCTCCCTCTCTCCATCTCCCTCTATCCCTCTCTCTGTCTCTCTCCCTCCCTTTCTCTTGCTCTCTCTATCTCTCTCTCTATCTGATTTGATTTGATTCAATCCAATTCAAAGGTCTTTATTGACATGGGAATCATATGTTTACATTGCCAAAGCAAGTAGAATAGACAATAAGTGAAAGGGATATAAGGCAAATAAAAATCTGAAATCAACAGTAAATATTACGCTCAAAAGTTTCAAAATAATACAGGCATGTAAGATGTTTTTTTTATTATCTATGTACAGTGTTGTAACAATGTGCAAGGAGTTGAAGTAAGACAGGGAACATAAATAAATAGATAAATATAGGTGGATTTTACAATGTTGTTTGTTCTCCACTGGTTGCCCTTTTCTCATGACAACGGGATAAAGAATCCTGCTGCTGTGATCCCACACCGCGATATTTCACCTAACAACTATATCAACGTTTGATTTAGTTTCATATTCTTCTCTCTCTCTGTCTCTCTCTCTCTCTCCCTCCTCTCTCTCTCTCCCCCTCTCTCCTCCCCTCTCTCTCTCTCTCTCTCTCTCTCTCTCTCTCTCCCTCCTCTCTCTCTCCCCCTCTCTCCTCCCCTCTCTCTCTCTCTCTCTCTCTCCCTCCTCTCTCTCTCCCCCCTCTCTCCTCCCCTCTCTCTCTCTCTCCTCTCTCTCCCCTCTCTCCTCTCCCTCTCTCTCTCCCCCCTCTCTCTCTCCAGATGGATGGTTAAGGTCAGTCTATCCACGCTCTGACAGTTTTCTGCATCAGTTTGATTGACAGCTGTTGTTCAAAGGGAAATAGTGGCTGTGATTGACAGCTTCTGGCTCCTCGATCTCCTGATATCTGGCCTTTGACACAGCATCAGATAGAACACATAAACCCGGGGAGTTCCAGAACTTTCTGTCTGTCTGCCTGCCTGCCTGCCTGCCTGCCCTGCCTGCCTGCCTGCCTGCCTGCCTGCCTGCCTGCTTGTCTGTCCTCCGTCTCTGTACAACATCAACAGCAACAGATAGAACACAGAAACCCGGGGAGTTCCAGAACTTTCTGTCTGTCTGTCTGTCTGTCTGTCTGTCTGTCTGTCTGTCTGTCTGTCTGTCTGTCTGTCTGTCTGTCTGTCTGTCTGTCTGTCTGTCTGTCTGTCTGTCTGTCTGTCTGTCTGTCTGTCTGTCTGTCTGTCTGTCTGTCTGTCTGTCTGTCTGTCTGTCTGCCTCCCTCTCTGCCTGCCTTGTCTGCCTGTCTGTCTACGTCTCTGTACAACATCAAAGCAACAGCTATCTGAGAGAGGAAAAACAACAGCCTGTCCATGTGTTGTTTTAGTCTCCAAGACCAAACAACACTGAGGATGAGGAGGCAGTGAAATGTTGAAGATTACATCTCCGGTAGTAGATAAGACATTAAAAGAACAGGCAGAGTGTTTGATGATGATGTGGTCCAGCTAAGAGAGAGTTCTGTGTTTGATAATGATAATGTCTTCAAGCTAAGAGAGAGTTCTGTGTTTGATAATGTCTTCAAGCTAAGAGAGAGTTCTGTGTTTGATAATGATAATGTCTTCAAGCTAAGAGAAAGTTCTGTGTTTGATAATGATAATGTCTTCAAGCTAAGAGAGAGTTCTGTGTTTGATAATGATAATGTCTTCAAGCTAAGAGAGAGTTCTGTGTTTGATAATGTCTTCAGCTAAGAGAGAGTTCTGTGTTTGATAATGTCTTCAAGCTAAGAGAGAGTTCTGTGTTTGATAATGAACGACATTTGAACATTTAGATTTTTGTAATCGGTGCCAATGAGACGTCTGTTACCAAATGTTGTTGAACTGTCATGATTCGTTGTTCTACGTGTCGGATACGCTTGTTCTACGTTGTAACGTATTTCTATGTGATACGTTACAAACCGGTGCTTCCTGCTGAACACACACCTGGTATGTCTCTTGTCTTGTGCTGTAGAGTTGTGTAGTTGTGTTGTGTAGTTGTTGTGTAATTGTATTGTGTAGTTGTTGTGTTGTGTAGTGTCGTTGTTGTGTAATTGTATTGTGTAGTTGTTGTGTTGTGTAGTTGTGTTGTGTCGTTGTTGTGTAATTGTATTGTGTAGTTGTTGTGTTGTGTAGTTGTGTTGTGTCGTTGTTGTGTAATTGTATTGTGTAGTTGTATTGTGTAGTTGTTGTGTTGTGTAGTTGTGTTGTGTCGTTGTTGTGTAATTGTATAGTGTAGTTGTTGTGTTGTGTAGTTGTTGTGTTGTGTAGTTTTATTGTGTAGTTGTGTTGTGTAGTTGTATTGTGTAGTTGTTGTGTTGTGTAGTTGTGTAGTTGTTGTGTAGTTGTGTTGTGTAGGTGTGTTGTGTAGTTGTGTTGTGTAGTTGAATTGTGTAGTTGTGTAGTTGCATTGTGTAGTTGTATTGTGTAGTTGTGTTGTGTAGGTGTGTTGTGTAGTGTGTGTTGTGTAGTTGTGTTGTGTAGTTGTGTTGTGTAGTTGTGTTGTGTTGTGTAGTTGTGTTGTGTTGTGTAGTTGTTGTATTCTGTAGTTGTGTTGTGTAGTTGTATTGTGTTGTTGCTGTGTAGTTGTGTTGTGTAGTTGTTGTATTGTGTAGTTGTGTTGTGTAGTTGTTGAGTAGTTGTATTGTGTAGTTGTGTTGTGTATATGTATAGTGTAGTTGTGTTGTGTAGTTGTTGAGTAGTAATGTTGTGTATATGTATAGTGTAGTTGTGTTGTGTAGTTGTGCTGTGTAGTTGTGCTGTGTAGTTGTATTGTGTAGTTGTATTGTGTAGTTGTGCTGTGTAGTTGTATTATGTAGTTGTTGTGTAGTTGTTGTGTAGTTGTGCTGTGTAGTTGTGTTGTGTAGTTGTGTTGTGTAGTTGTGTTGTGTAGTTGTGCTGTGTATATGTATAGTGTAGATGTATTGTGTAGTTGTGTTGTGTAGTTGTGTTGTGTAGTTGTGTTGTGTAGTTGTATTGTGTAGTTGTATTGTGTAGTTGTGTAGTTGTATTGTGTCGTTGTGTTGTGTAGTTGTATTGTGTAGTTGTGTTGTGTAGTTGTGTTGTGTAGTTGTATTGTGTAGTTGTGTTGTGTAGTTGTGTTGTGTAGTTGTGCTGTGTAGTTGTGTTGTGTAGTTGTGTTGTGTAGTTGTGTTGTGTAGTTGTGTTGTGTAGTTGTATTGTGTAGTTGTATTGTGTAGTTGTATTGTGTAGTTGATTGTGTAGTTGTATTGTGTAGTTGTGTAGTTGTAGTAGTTGTGTAGTTGTATTGTGTAGTTTATTGTGTATTGTGTTTGTAGTTGTGTAGTTGTATTGTGTAGTTGTGTTGTGTAGTTGTGCTGTGTAGTTGTATTGTGTAGTTGTATTGTGTAGTTGTATTGTGTAGTTGTGGTAGTTGTTTTGTAGTTGTTTGTGTAGTTGTGTTGTGTAGTTGTATTGTGTAGTTGTATTGTGTAGTTGTATTGTGTAGTTGTATTGTGTAGTTGTATTGTGTAGTTGTGCTGTGTATTGTATGTGTAGTGTTTGTGTAGTTGTGTTGTGTAGTTGTGTTGTGTAGTTGTGTTGTGTAGTTGTGCTGTGTAGTTGTGCTGTGTAGTTGTATTGTGTAGTTGTGTTGTGTAGTTGTGTTGTGTAGTTGTGCTGTGTAGTTGTATTGTGTAGTTGTGTTGTGTAGTTGTTTGTGTAGTTGTGTTG
Organism: Salmo salar; assembly: GCF_965601325.2. Classification (NCBI taxonomy): domain Eukaryota; kingdom Metazoa; phylum Chordata; class Actinopteri; order Salmoniformes; family Salmonidae; genus Salmo; species Salmo salar. Next base: position 2,462,591 of record NC_138296.1, on the reverse strand, counting down.
TGTAGTTGTGTTGTGTAGTTGTTTGTGTAGTTGTATTGTGTAGTTGTGTTGTGTAGTTGTGCTGTGTAGTTGTATGGTGTAGTTGTATTGTGTAGTTGTGCTGTGTAGTTGTATGTGTAGTTGTATTGTGTAGTTGTGTTGTGTAGTTGTGCTGTGTAGTTGTATTGTGTAGTTGTATTGTGTAGTTGTATTGTGTAGTTGTGTTGTGTAGTTGTTTGTGTAGTTGTGCTGTGTAGTTGTATTGTGTAGTTGTATTGTGTAGTTGTATTGTGTAGTTGTGCTGTGTAGTTGTATTGTGTAGTTGTATTGTGTAGTTGTGTTGTGTAGTTGTGTTGTGTAGTTGTGTTGTGTAGTTGTGCTGTGTAGTTGTATTGTGTAGTTGTATTGTGTAGTTGTATTGTGTAGTTGTGCTGTGTAGTTCTATTGTGTAGTTGTGTTGTGTAGTTGTGCTGTGTAGTTGTATTGTGTAGTTGTATTGTGTAGTTGTATTGTGTAGTTGTGTTGTGTAGTTGTGTTGTGTAGTTGTATTGTGTAGTTGTATTGTGTAGTTGTATTGTGTAGTTGTGTTGTGTAGTTGTGCTGTGTAGTTGTATTGTGTAGTTGTATTGTGTAGTTGTGTGTGTAGTTGTATTGTGTAGTTGTATTGTGTAGTTGTATTGTGTAGTTGTGTTGTGTAGTTGTGTTGTGTAGTTGTATTGTGTAGTTGTATTGTGTAGTTGTGTTGTGTAGTTGTATTGTGTAGTTGTATTGTGTAGTTGTGTTGTGTAGTTGTGTTGTGTAGTTGTATTGTGTAGTTGTATTGTGTAGTTGTGTTGTGTAGTTGTATTGTGTAGTTGTATTGTGTAGTTGTATTGTGTAGTTGTGTTGTGTAGTTGTGCTGTGTAGTTGTATTGTGTAGTTGTATTGTGTAGTTGTATTGTGTAGTTGTGTTGTGTAGTTGTGTTGTGTAGTTGTATTGTGTAGTTGTATTGTGTAGTTGTATTGTGTAGTTGTATTGTGTAGTTGTGTTGTGTAGTTGTGATTGTGTAGTTGTATTGTGTAGTTGTATTGTGTCTAATCCCTGTTTCAGTTTCAGATCATCTATTGTGACCTACTTGGAGAGAAACTCTAACTCACGCTGTGATGCCTGGTTAAAAATAGCACTCAAACACACACACACACACACACACACACACACACACACACACACACACACACACACACACACACACACACACACACACACACACACACACACACCACACACACATGCACATACCCGCGAGCACGCAGAGAAACAAGAAAGCACCCAAATGCATGGGGCAATGGGCACAAAACCATGCACTCACACACACACACACACGTGCGCACACGCTTATTCACAAACGCAGGCACACACACACACACACACACACACACACACACACACACACACACACACACACACACACACACACACACACACACACACACACACACACACTGCTGACGACAGTATGACCTGACACTTTATTAAACCAACATCATTCATGAAGACGGCTGTTTCTTCCCGACTGCTACCAGGACGGCACATGTTGCTGAGTGCTGAGTGAATCCCCAGAGACAGGGGACATCTGGTTGGGGGGGTAGACAGGGGACATCTGGTTGGGGAGGTAGACAGGGGACATCTTGTTGGGGGTAGACAGGGGACATCTGGTTGGGGGGGTAGACAGGGGACATCTTGTTGGGAGTAGACAGGGGACATCTGGTTGGGGGGTAGACAGGGGACATCTTGTTGGGAGGTAGACAGGGGACATCTGGTTGGGGGGGAGACAGGGGACATCTTGTTGGGAGGTAGACAGGGGACATCTGGTTGGGGGGGAGACAGGGGACATCTTGTTGGGAGTAGACAGGGGACATCTGGTTGGGGGGTAGACAGGGGACATCTTGTTGGGAGGTAGACAGGGGACATCTGGTTGGGGGGGAGACAGGGGACATCTTGTTGGGAGGTAGACAGGGGACATCTGGTTGGGGGGTAGACAGGGGACATCTTGTTGGGAGGTAGACAGGGGACATCTTGTTGGGGGGTAGACAGGAGACATCTGGTTGGGGGGAGACAGGAGACATCTGGTTGGGGGTAGACAGGGGACATCTGGTTGGGGGTAGACAGGGGACATCTGGTTGGGGGGGAGACAGGGGACATCTGGTTGGGGGGGAGACAGGGCACATCTGGTTGGGGGTAGACAGGGGACATCTGGTTGGGGGGGAGACAGGGGACATCTGGTTGGGGGGGTAGACAGGGGACATCTGGTTGGGGGGGAGACAGGGGACATCTGGTTGGGGGGGAGACAGGGGACATCTTGTTGGGGGGAGACAGGAGACATCTGGTTGGGGGGGAGACAGGAGACATCTGGTTGGGGGGGTAGACAGGGGACATCTGGTTGGGGGTAGACAGGGGACATCTGGTTGGGGGGTAGACAGGGGACATCTTGTTGGGGGGAGACAGGGGACATCTTGTTGGGGGGAGACAGGGGACATCTGGTTGGGGGTAGACAGGGGACATCTTGTTGGGGGGAGACAGGGGACATCTTGTTGGGGGGAGACAGGGGACATCTTGTTGGGGGGAGACAGGGGACATCTTGTTGGGGGGAGACAGGGGACATCTTGTTGGGGGGAGACAGGGGACATCTTGTTGGGGGGAGACAGGGGACATGGGATCCTCAAAACGTTCTACAGCTGCACCTTGGAGAACATCTTGACTCGTTGCATCACCTCTATCGATGGCAACATTTTGGCTTCCGACCAACGACGTTTACAGATCCCAATGTCTTCTGGTGCGGACGGCCCGGTTCACTATCCCTCCTTCCCTGATCCCAATGTCTTCTGGAGCATCTCAGGGTAGAGGGGGAAGGCAACCACAACAAAAAAGAGAGTGATATTTTGTTACATAAAGAGAGTGATATGTTGTTACATAATTCTGTCTCTCCACTCTTTTTCCACCATGTCCACCGTTCTCCTCTCTTCCTCCTCCTCTCTCCTCTCTCATTTCTCCTCTTCACCTCTCCTCTCTCCTCTCTTCCTCCTCCTCCTCTCCTCTCTCTTCTCCTCTCTTCCTCCTCCTCTCCTCTCTCTTCTCTTCTCTTCTCTTCTCTTCTCTTCTCTTCCTCTCATCTCTCCTCTCTTCCTCATCTCCTCTCTTCCTCCTCCTCTCCTCTCTCTTCTCTTCTCTTCCTCTCATCTCTCCTCTCTTCCTCATCCTCTCCTCTCTCCTCTCTTCCTCCTCCTCCTCTCATCTCTCATTTTTCCTCTTCACCTCTCTCCTCTCTTCCTCCTCCTCCTCTCCTCTCTCCTCTCTTCCTCCTCCTCCTCTCATCTCTCATTTCTCCTCTTTGCCTCTCCTCTCTCCTCTCTTCCTCCTCCTCCTCTCCTCACTCGTCTCTCCTCTCCTCATACTCCTCCTCCTCTCCTTTCTTCCTCTCTTCTCCATCCTCTTCTCCCTCCTCTCTCCTCTCTTCCATCCACCCTCCTCTCTCTCCTCTCTCTTGTTCCCTAATCCTCATTTTCTCCAGTCAGTGCTGTAACTATGCTACTATGCTTCATTCTTAGACATAATAGAATTAGAGACGATCGCCGCCGTCAAAACGTTCCCTTTCAATCTGTTGTCCTGTTAAATGACTGGGTGATGTTTGATGATGTCGTCAGTGGACTTCCAGTATCCAGTGAAAGGAGGCCTAGTACAGTGTCTGTGTAGACAATGCAGCTGTTCATATGGAGACCTTTTGTTGTGGTTCAGACACACACACACACACGCACACACACACACACACACACACACACACACACACACACACACACACACACACACACACACACACACACACACACACACACACACACACACACACACACACACACACGAGAGAGACAAAACACACATAAACACACACACACAGAGAAACACACATAAACACACACACACACACACATACGCATACACACAGAGAGAGAGAAACACACATAAACACACACAAACACACCCACACACACACACACACACACACCACACACACACACACACACACACACACACACACACACACACACACACACACACACACACACACACACACACACACACACACACACACACACATTAACTCACATTAACACACACACACAGAGAGAGAAACACACATAAACACACACACAGAAACACACACACACACATTGTTATGGTGTGAAATAGCAGTGTGTGTTGACTGAAATACTGAAATATTTTCCCGTGTCGTCTGGTTATCCACCAGATGTGCTTCATGACATTTTTTGAGGGACTTTTACCTCTGGAGTTGACATTGTGCTTATAAAATGTTTTTAAATCAAGAATAAATATTTAACTCTGTAGGAACAATATAATCAAACATTTTCCCCTTTATAAGTGATACATCTGACTCGCCCACATTCAGCTCCACTGCACTTTTCCACTCCAAGGAGCATTGGAGGAATCGCTCATGAAAACTGCTGCTTTATTGTGTTTGCTTCCATTCATAACAGGAACAAACGTACCCCGTAGTTAAACCATCAGGACAGGTCATATTTGAACCTCAAAAGATATTGTTGAACTTGTGGTTGCCCCACTTCACACAGAGGAGACTATTTGATACCTTGACACAAAGTAGATACCTTGACACAAAGTAATCCGAGCACAGCGCATAGATTTTTGGAGGTTTTCTCTCAGGAAAGACTTATCCCTTAAGCATCAGTTCATTTAACATTTTACCCGCAACTGATGAAGGCATTTTGGACTCCTTATAGCTTTGTGGACTATACGCTTTGAAGTTAAACACAGATTTTTTTTTTAATGCGAATTGTTCGACAGACCAACAGCTTTGGAAAAAACTTTGCAGTCTCTGGCAGTTAAGCATCAACTAATGCACACAATCTGTTTGGCAGAGATGTTGTCAAACCTGCCTTCTCTGTGTCACAAAGCTGTCCATGGTGGCTTTAGACGTGTTAAAATGACTTCCTTCTCTGTCACAAAGCTGTCCATGGTGGCTTTAGACGTGTTAAAATGACTTCCTTCTCTGTCACAAAGCTGTCCATGGTGGCTTTAGACGTGTTAAAATGACTTCCTTCTCTGTCACAAAGCTGTCCATGGTGGCTTTAGACGTGTTAAAATGACTTCCTTCTCTGTGTCACAAAGCTGTCCATGGTGGCTTTAGACGTGTTAAAATGACTTCCTTCTCTGTGTCACAAAGCTGTCCATGGTGGCTTTAGACGTGTTAAAATGACTTCCTTCTCTGTCACAAAGCTGTCCATGGTGGCTTTAGACGTGTTAAAATGACTTCCTTCTCTGTCACAAAGCTGTCCATGGTGGCTTTAGACGTGTTAAAATGACTTCCTTCTCTGTCACAAAGCTGTCCATGGTGGCTTTAGACGTGTTAAAATGACTTCCTTCTCTGTGTCACAAAGCTGTCCATGGTGGCTTTAGACGTGTTAAAATGACTTCCTTCTCTGTCACAAAGCTGTCCATGGTGGCTTTAGACGTGTTAAAATGACTTCCTTCTCTGTCACAAAGCTGTCCATGGTGGCTTTAGACGTGTTAAAATGACTTCCTTCTCTGTCACAAAGCTGTCCATGGTGGCTTTAGACGTGTTAAAATGACTTCCTTCTCTGTGTCACAAAGCTGTCCATGGTGGCTTTAGACGTGTTAAAATGACTTCCTTCTCTGTGTCACAAAGCTGTCCATGGTGGCTTTAGACGTGTTAAAATGACTTCCTTCTCTGTCACAAAGCTGTCCATGGTGGCTTTAGACGTGTTAAAATGACTTCCTTCTCTGTCACAAAGCTGTCCATGGTGGCTTTAGACGTGTTAAAATGACTTCCTTCTCTGTCACAAAGCTGTCCATGGTGGCTTTAGACGGAATGACTTCCTTCTCTGTGTCACAAAGCTGTCCATGGTGGCTTTAGACGTGTTAAAATGACTTCCTTCTCTGTCACAAAGCTGTCCATGGTGGCTTTAGACGTGTTAAAATGACTTCCTTCTCTGTCACAAAGCTGTCCATGGTGGCTTTAGACGTGTTAAAATGACTTCCTTCTCTGTCACAAAGCTGTCCATGGTGGCTTTAGACGTGTTAAAATGACTTCCTTCTCTGTCACAAAGCTGTCCATGGTGGCTTTAGACGTGTTAAAATGACTTCCTTCTCTGTCACAAAGCTGTCCATGGTGGCTTTAGACGTGTTAAAATGACTTCCTTCTCTGTCACAAAGCTGTCCCAGTGGCTTTAGACGTGTTAAAATGACTTCCTTCTCTGTCACAAAGCTGTCCATGGTGGCTTTAGACGTGTTAAAATGACTTCCTTCTCTGTGTCACAAAGCTGTCCATGGTGGCTTTAGACGTGTTAAAATGACTTCCTTCTCTGTCACAAAGCTGTCCATGGTGGCTTTAGACGTGTTAAAATGACTTCCTTCTCTGTGTCACAAAGCTGTCCATGGTGGCTTTAGACGTGTTAAAATGACTTCCTTCTCTGTCACAAAGCTGTCCATGGTGGCTTTAAAATGACTTCCTTCTCTGTGTCACAAAGCTGTCCATGGTGGCTTTAGACGTGTTAAAATGACTTCCTTCTCTGTCACAAAGCTGTCCATGGTGGCTTTAGACGTGTTAAAATGACTTCCTTCTCTGTCACAAAGCTGTCCATGGTGGCTTTAGACGTGTTAAAATGACTTCCTTCTCTGTCACAAAGCTGTCCATGGTGGCTTTAGACGTGTTAAAATGACTTCCTTCTCTGTCACAAAGCTGTCCATGGTGGCTTTAGACGTGTTAAAATGACTTCCTTCTCTGTCACAAAGCTGTCCATGGTGGCTTTAGACGTGTTAAAATGACTTCCTTCTCTGTCACAAAGCTGTCCCCAGTGGCTTTAGACGTGTTAAAATGACTTCCTTCTCTGTCACAAAGCTGTCCATGGTGGCTTTAGACGTGTTAAAATGACTTCCTTCTCTGTGTCACAAAGCTGTCCATGGTGGCTTTAGACGTGTTAAAATGACTTCCTTCTCTGTCACAAAGCTGTCCATGGTGGCTTTAAAATGACTTCCTTCTCTGTGTCACAAAGCTGTCCATGGTGGCTTTAGACGTGTTAAAATGACTTCCTTCTCTGTCACAAAGCTGTCCATGGTGGCTTTAAAATGACTTCCTTCTCTGTGTCACAAAGCTGTCCATGGTGGCTTTAGACGTGTTAAAATGACTTCCTTCTCTGTCACAAAGCTGTCCATGGTGGCTTTAGACGTGTTAAAATGACTTCCTTCTCTGTCACAAAGCTGTCCCCAGTGGCTTTAAAATGACTTCCTTCTCTGTCACAAAGCTGTCCCCAGTGGCTTTAGACGTGTTAAAATTACTTCCTTCTCTGTCACAAAGCTGTCCCCAGTGGCTTTAAAATGACTTCCTTCTCTGTCACAAAGCTGTCCCCAGTGGCTTTAAAATGACTTCCTTCTCTGTCACAAAGCTGTCCCCAGTGGCTTTAAAATGACTTCCTTCTCTGTCACAAAGCTGTCCATGGTGGCTTTAGACGTGTTAAAATGACTTCCTTCTCTGTCACAAAGCTGTCCACGGTGGCTTTAAAATGACTTCCTTCTCTGTCACAAAGCTGTCCATGGTGGCTTTAAAATGACTTCCTTCTCTGTCACAAAGCTGTCCCCAGTGGCTTTAAAATGACTTCCTTCTCTGTCACAAAGCTGTCCCCAGTGGCTTTAAAATGACTTCCTTCTCTGTCACAAAGCTGTCCATGGTGGCTTTAAAATGACTTCCTTCTCTGTCACAAAGCTGTCCATGGTGGCTTTAAAATGACTTCCTTCTCTGTCACAAAGCTGTCCATGGTGGCTTTAGACGTGTTAAAATGACTTCCTTCTCTGTCACAAAGCTGTCCATGGTGGCTTTAGACGTGTTAAAATGACTTCCTTCTCTGTCACAAAGCTGTCCCCAGTGGCTTTAAAATGACTTCCTTCTCTGTCACAAAGCTGTCCCCAGTGGCTTTAGACGTGTTAAAATTACTTCCTTCTCTGTCACAAAGCTGTCCCAGTGGCTTTAAAATGACTTCCTTCTCTGTCACAAAGCTGTCCCCAGTGGCTTTAAAATGACTTCCTTCTCTGTCACAAAGCTGTCCCCAGTGGCTTTAAAATGACTTCCTTCTCTGTCACAAAGCTGTCCATGGTGGCTTTAGACGTGTTAAAATGACTTCCTTCTCTGTCACAAAGCTGTCCACGGTGGCTTTAAAATGACTTCCTTCTCTGTCACAAAGCTGTCCATGGTGGCTTTAAAATGACTTCCTTCTCTGTCACAAAGCTGTCCCCAGTGGCTTTAAAATGACTTCCTTCTCTGTCACAAAGCTGTCCCCAGTGGCTTTAAAATGACTTCCTTCTCTGTCACAAAGCTGTCCCCAGTGGCTTTAAAATGACTTCCTTCTCTGTCACAAAGCTGTCCATGGTGGCTTTAGACGTGTTAAAATGACTTCCTTCTCTGTCACAAAGCTGTCCACGGTGGCTTTAAAATGACTTCCTTCTCTGTCACAAAGCTGTCCATGGTGGCTTTAAAATGACTTCCTTCTCTGTCACAAAGCTGTCCATGGTGGCTTTAAAATGACTTCCTTCTCTGTCACAAAGCTGTCCCCAGTGGCTTTAAAATGACTTCCTTCTCTGTCACAAAGCTGTCCCCAGTGGCTTTAAAATGACTTCCTTCTCTGTCACAAAGCTGTCCCCAGTGGCTTTAAAATGACTTCCTTCTCTGTCACAAAGCTGTCCATGGTGGCTTTAGACGTGTTAAAATGACTTCCTTCTCTGTCACAAAGCTGTCCACGGTGGCTTTAAAATGACTTCCTTCTCTGTCACAAAGCTGTCCATGGTGGCTTTAAAATGACTTCCTTCTCTGTCACAAAGCTGTCCATGGTGGCTTTAAAATGACTTCCTTCTCTGTCACAAAGCTGTCCCCAGTGGCTTTAAAATGACTTCCTTCTCTGTCACAAAGCTGTCCCCAGTGGCTTTAAAATGACTTCCTTCTCTGTCACAAAGCTGTCCCCAGTGGCTTTAAAATGACTTCCTTCTCTGTCACAAAGCTGTCCATGGTGGCTTTAGACGTGTTAAAATGACTTCCTTCTCTGTCACAAAGCTGTCCACGGTGGCTTTAAAATGACTTCCTTCTCTGTCACAAAGCTGTCCATGGTGGCTTTAAAATGACTTCCTTCTCTGTCACAAAGCTGTCCATGGTGGCTTTAAAATGACTTCCTTCTCTGTCACAAAGCTGTCCCCAGTGGCTTTAAAATGACTTCCTTCTCTGTCACAAAGCTGTCCCCAGTGGCTTTAAAATGACTTCCTTCTCTGTCACAAAGCTGTCCCCAGTGGCTTTAAAATGACTTCCTTCTCTGTCACAAAGCTGTCCCCAGTGGCTTTAGACGTGATAAAGGACAACATAAAGGAAGTAGTATGAAGAACATGTCCAGATGAGACGTGTTCAGTTGGTTCATTTCCTACAATAGTACCAGTTGGAGAAACCAAACTTTTAGTTTGTTTTGTTTATAAACTCAAGAGGACAGTTATTAGCATGTTATAACCACTCCGTTATAAATGGTAGATTATCAGACACTCAACAAACAAGGTCTGATTTCATTATAACTGAAACAGGATACAAGTGGGAAATATAAAGATCCAGTCCATTTAAACTATTTGGAGGCCCCTTACACTTCAGGGTTGTGATGTAAATATTCTAGCTAAATGTTTAGCGCGCAGAATTAAAAAGGTTTTTGTCGGATATTATTCATTCTAATCAGCCATTTTTTTTTATTTACATGGACAATACATTGGTGATAATATAAGACAAGTACTGGAAACAATAGAACACTATGGAACATCTGGGACACCAGGCCTGGTTTTCATTGCTGATTTTGAAAAGGCTTTTTGATAAAGTACGACTGGAATTTAAATATACAGCGCCTTCGGAAAGTATTCAGACCCGTTAACTTTTCCCCCTCATTTTTGTTAAATTACGGCCTTTTTCTAAAATAAAAATCGCCTCATTAATCTAAACTCAATAACAGCATAATGACAAAGCAAAAACAAGTTTAGACATTTTTGCAAATTGATAAAAAAAAAAAAAACTTCAATATCACATTTACATAAGTATTCAGACCCTTTTCTCAGGTACTTTGTTGAAGCATCTTTGGCAGCGATTACAACCTTGAGTCTTCTTGGGTATGACGCTACAAGCTTGGCACACCTATAATTGCTGGGATTCTCCAATTCATCTCTACTGATCCTCTCAAGCTCTGTCAGGTTAGATGGGGAGCGTTGCTACACAGCTATTTTCAGGTCTCTCCAGAGATGTTCGATCGGGTTCATGTCCGGGCTCTGGCTGGGCCACTCAAGGACATTCAGAGACTTGTCCCGCTGTATTGGCTGTGTGACTGGCTGGGTTTAATATAGTTCTATATACTGTATTAATTATGTGTATATGCAACATTGTCCACTCAGCTAAAGCGTAGGAATTGACTGAGGGCCCCAACTCAAACCTTGTTATCTCAGTTCAAGGCCGGGATTCATTCAAAGGGGTGTTGCACTTCCTGTTTTTTCAGGAAATTGCCTTTAGAAGGTGCATTGCTCAGCGGCTAACGTTACTCCTCCATTTGATATTTACTGAGATAAATGTAGTATTATTTACAGAGATAAATGCAGTATTATTTACCGAGATGAATGCAGTACTATTTGCTGAGATTCATGCAGTATTATGTACTGAGATAAATGCAGTATTATTTACTGAGATAAATGCAGTATTATTTACTGAGATAAATGCAGTACAATTTACTGAGATAAATGCAGTATTATTATTGAGATAAATGCAGTGTTATTTACTGAGATAAATGCAGTATTATTTACTGAGATAAATTCAGTAATATTTACTGAGATAAATGCAGTATTATTATTGAGATAAATGCAGTGTTATTTACTGAGATAAATGCAGTATTATTTACTGAGATAAATGCAGTATTATTTACTGAGATAAATGCAGTATTATTTACTGAGATAAATGCAGTATTATTTACTGAGATAAATGCAGTATTATTTACTGAGATAAATGCAGTATTATTTACTGAGATAAATGCAGTATTATTTACTGAGATAAATGCGGTATTATTTACTGAGATAAATGCAGTATTATTTACTGAGATAAATGCGGTATTATTTACTGAGATAAATGCAGTATTATTTACTGAGATAAATGCAGTATTATTTACTGAGATAAATGCAGTATTATTTACTGAGATAAATGCAGTATTATTTACTGAGATAAATGCAATATTATTTACTGAGATAAATGCAGTATTATTTACTAAGATGAATGCAGTATTATTTACTGAGATAAATGCAGTATTATTTGCTGAGATAAATGCAGTGTTATTTACTGAGATAAATGCAGTGTTATTTACTGAGATGAATGCAGTATTATTTACTGAGATAAATGCAGTATTATTTACTAAGATGAATGCAGTATTATTTACTGAGATAAATGCAGTATTATTTACTGAGATAAATGCGGTATTATTTACTGAGATAAATGCAGTATTATTTACTAAGATGAATGCAGTATTATTTACTGAGATAAATGCAGTATTATTTACTGAGATAAATGCAGTATTATTTACTGAGATTCAACTATTGTCTGTGACTTCCATTAACTGTAACAGAAACAAACCCTCTGTCTCTAGCATTCTGTATTGCATAATGAGATCTACAACTATAAGCAGGGTGGTAAACGGCCTGAAACATGGAAACAATATTCCAATAACCCAACTCCCACAGAGGAAAGACATAAATAAATAGAGAGTGTGTGTGTGTGTGTGTGTGTGTGTGTGTGTGTGTGTGTGTGTGTGTGTGTGTGTGTGTGTGTGTGTGTGTGTGTGTGTGTGTGTGTGTGTGTGTGTGTGTGTGTGTGTTCACAGGGGGATCAGCTAGCTAGTTACTGATGTTGTGGTGCTTCTGTTCTCTTCAGCTAATTCAACATTGATTGTCTTAGTTTTCACTGAGTGGTTTTCATCTTTGCTCAAACAGAGAGATAATTGAGAGAGAGAGAGAGAGGGAGAGAGAGACAGAGACAGAGAGAGAGACAGAGAGAGAGACAGAGAGAGCGAGATAGGGATTGAGAGAGCGAGATAGGGATAGAGAGAGCGAGATAGGGATAGAGAGAGCGAGATAGAGAGAGAGACAGAGAGAGAGACAGAAACAGAGACAGAAACAGAGACAGAGAGAGAGGCAGAGAGAGAGAGATACTCTCTTGGGGAATATAAGGACTACTAATACTTCTTAATACTATTGGCTGTTTATCTGTCACCTCCCCTCACCTCCTCTCCTCTCCTGGCTGTTTATCTGTCACCTCCCCTCACCTCCTCTCCTCTCCTGGCTGTTTATCTGTCTCCTCACCTCCCCTCCTCTCCTGGCTGTTTATCTGTCTCCTCACCTCCCCTCCTCTCCTCTCCTGGCTGTTTATCTGTCTCCTCACCTCCCCTCCTCTCCTGGCTGTTTATCTGTCTCCTCACCTCACCTCCTCTCCTGGCTGTTTATCTGTCTCCTCCCCTCACCTCCTCTCCCCTCCTCTCCTGGCTGTTTATCTGTCTCCTCACCTCCCCTCCTCTCCTCTCCTGGCTGTTTATCTGTCTCCTCACCTCCCCTCCTCTCCTGGCTGTTTATCTGTCTCCTCACCTCCCCTCCTCTCCTGGCTGTTTATCTGTCTCCTCACCTCACCTCCTCTCCTGGCTGTTTATCTGTCTCCTCCCCTCCCCTCCTCTCCTGGCTGTTTATCTGTCACCTCCCCTCACCTCCCCTCCCCTCCTCTCCTGGCTGTTTATCTGTCTCCTCACCTCCCCTCCTCTCCTGGCTGTTTATCTGTCTCCTCACCTCCCCTCCTCTCCTGGCTGTTTATCTGTCTCCTCCCCTCCCCTCCTCTCCTATCCTGGCTGTTTATCTGTCTCCTCCCCTCCCCTCCTCTCCTCTCCTGGCTGTTTATCTGTCTCCTCCCCTCACCTCCCCTCCTCTCCTGGCTGTTTATCTGTCTCCTCACCTCCCCCTCTCCTGGCTGTTTATCTGTCTCCTCCCCTCACCTCCCCTCCTCTCCTGGCTGTTTATCTGTCTCCTCACCTCCCCTCCTCCTCTCCTGGCTGTTTATCTGTCTCCTCACCTCCCCTCCTCTCCTGGCTGTTTATCTGTCTCCTCACCTCCCCTCCTCTCCTGGCTGTTTATCTGTCTCCTCCCCACCTCCCCTCCTCTCCTGGCTGTTTATCTGTCTCCTCACCTCCCCTCCTCTCCTGGCTGTTTATCTGTCTCCTCACCTCCCCTCCTCTCCTGGCTGTTTATCTGTCTCCTCACCTCCCCTCCTCTCCTCTCCTGGCTGTTTATCTGTCTCCTCACCTCCCCTCCTCTCCTCTCCTGGCTGTTTATCTGTCTCCTCACCTCCCCTCCTCTCCTCTCCTGGCTGTTTATCTGTCTCCTCACCTCACCTCCCCTCCTCTCCTGGCTGTTTATCTGTCTCCTCACCTCCTCTCCTCTCCTGGCTGTTTATCTGTCTCCTCACCTCCCCTCCTCTCCTGGCTGTTTATCTGTCTCCTCACCTCCTCTCCTCTCCTGGCTGTTTATCTGTCTCCTCACCTCCCCTCCTCTCCTGACAGATAGCTGACAGAGACAGGAAGAACAGTAGCAGTCCATCAGAATATCACATGACCAGGTCTACTGTAGTTTGTGACACGGCCGCTCTGCACGAGAACTCATCCAGATGCTACAGTAATACCCAGGAACTGTCAACTCTCCGCACCAGTCCCACAGACCTCTGAATGGCCTGCAGTGTGTGTGTGCGTGTGTGTGTGCGTGTGTGTGTGTGTGTGTGTGTGTGTGTGTGTGTGTGTGTGTGTGTGTGTGTGTGTGTGTGTGTGTGTGTGTGTGTGTGTGTGTGTGTGTGTGTGTAACCCTCTATGAATTATTGGATAGATAATGAATGACACACCACATTAGACACAGACAGAGAGAAGAAGAGAGGGAGGAGGATGGGAGAGGGAGGGAGAGGGAGGGAGGATGGAAGAGGGAGGGGAGAGAGGGAGGGAGAGGGAGGGAGGATGGGAGAGGGAGGGGAGAGAGGGAGGGAGGATGGGAGAGGGAGGGGAGAGAGGGAGGGAGAGGGAGGGAGGATGGGAGAGGGAGGGAGGGGAGAGATGGAGGGAGGGAGAGGGAGGGAGGATGGGAGAGGGAGGGGAGAGAGGGAGGGAGAGGGAGGGAGGATGGGAGAGGGAGGGGAGAGAGGGAGGAGGGAAGGAGGGGAGAGAGGCAGGGAGAGGGAGGGAGAGAGAGAGAGAGAGAGAGAGAGAGAGAGAAAGGGAGAGAGAGCGAGAGAGAGAGAGAGAGAGAAAGGGAGAGAGACAGAGAGAATGGGAGACAGAGAGAGAGAGAGAGAGAGAGAGAGAGAGAGAGAGAGAGAGAGAGGTAGAGAGAGAAGAGAGGGAGAGAGAGAAGAGAGAGACAGAGAGAGAGAGGGAGAGAGAGAGAGAGACAGAGATAGAGAGAGAGAGAGAGAGAGAAAGGGAGAGAGAGACAGAGAGAAAGGGAGAGAGAGAGAGAGAAGAGAGGGAGAGAGAGAAGAGAGAGAGAGACAGAGACAGAGAGAGACAGAGAGAGACAGAGAGAGAGAGAGACAGAGAGAGAGAGAGAGAGAGAGACAGAGAGAGAGAGAGAGAGAGAGAGGTGTCAGAGGAACAGACACAGAGAGAGTTTCAGCAGATCTCAACACACATTCTGCCACTTCTGCAGGAAAATGGAAGATCCTTTAATGATTAAAACACATTAAAATACTGGGTTGTCAGCAGACGGGAGACAGGGACATCAGGTCTGCTTTCCAAACGGCAACCTCTTCCCTATATTTACCAGAGCCCTAGGAGTCAAAATAAGTGCCCTACGTGTGGTACTAGTGTGCCATTTGGGATGCATGCAAGGACACTTTAAAAGTCCACACTGATCTGAGCTCCAAATATTACGTCATATATTAGTGATACAATATATTTTGTTGATGAGACTCTAGATATTTTTATAATCCACAGAGGAAACATTTTCCTTACAGCACGCAGTCCAACATGACATAAACAACAATTAAACGCCAGAGTACAACAACAAAAAACTACCAAAAAACTAAACAAGGTTTTTGAAACAAATCTTTTTGTTTTGTTTGTTCTGTCCCGTGTATATGGCGTACGTTGTTACATAAAGTTGTGTTGCCGGGGGCAACGGGAGAGGACATCCACTTCGCTGGACGGTCACGCTACAACGGACAGCGACACAAATATACATCCGCTGATGAACACGAACATGAAATATCATCCCAACTTAAAATATAAACACAACTGAACGACTCTACCGTCTCATCCGAAATACAGTTCCAACTGAAATACAATCACAAAATAAAATATCATCCAAACAGAAAACCTTAATGAACAGACCCTGTCTCCTCTCACTACAGAAACCTTAATGAACAGACCCTGTCTCCTCTCACTACAGAAACCTTAATGAACAGACCCTGTCTCCTCTCACTACAGAAACCTTAATGAACAGACCCCTGACTCCTCTCACTACAGAAACCTTAATGAACAGACCCCTGTCTCCTCTCACTACAGAAACCTTAATGAACAGACCCTGCCTCCTCTCACTACAGAAACCTTAATGAACAGACCCTGTCTCCTCTCACTACAGAAACCTTAATGAACAGACCCTGCCTCCTCTCACTACAGAAACCTTAATGAACAGACCCTGCCTCCTCTCACTACAGAAACCTTAATGAACAGACCCTGTCTCCTCCCACTACAGAAACCTTAATGAACAGACCCTGTCTCCTCTCACTACAGAAACCTTAATGAACAGACCCTGCCTCCTCTCACTACAGAAACCTTAATGAACAGACCCTGCCTCCTCTTATTCTTAGTCACTGATTGGAGACAGAGAAGGGACGTTACAGGAGATAAAATAGTGGAACAAGTTAGAAAAGAGAGAGAGAGACGTGAGAGAGAGGGAGATAAACAGAGAGAGGGAGAGAGGGGGAGAGAAACGTAGAGAGGGAGAAACAGAGGTAAAGAATCAGAGAGAGGGAGAGAGGGGGAGAGAGGGGGAGAGAAACAGAGAGAGGGAGAGAGGGGGAGAGAAACAGAGAGACAGAGAGAGAGAGGGAGAGAGGGAGAGAGGGGGAGAGAGACAGAGAGAGGGAGAGAGGGGGAGAGAAACAGAGAGAGGGAGAGAGGGGGAGAGAAACAGAGAGAGGGAGAGAGAGAGAAATGGAGAGAGGGAGAGAGGGGGAGAGAAACAGAGAGAGAGAGAGAGAGGGGGAGAGAAACAGAGAGAGAGAGAGGGGGAGAGAAACAGAGAGAGAGAGGGGGAGAGAAACAGAGAGAGAGGGAGAGGGGGAGAGAAACAGAGAGAGGGAGAGGGGGAGAGAAACAGAGAGAGGGAGAGAGGGGGAGAGAAACAGAGAGAGAGAGAGAGGGGGAGAGAAACAGAGAGAGAGAGAGAGGGGGAGAGAAACAGAGAGAGAGAGAGAGGGGGAGAGAAACAGAGAGAGGGAGAGAGGGGGAGAGAAACAGAGAGAGAGAGAGAGAGGGGGAGAGAAACAGAGAGAGAGAGAGAGAGAGAGAGAGAGAGAGAGAGAGGGAGAAACGAAGGGAAAAAATCAGTGAGAGGTAGAGAAACAGAGGTAAAGAATCAAAAAGAGGGAGCGAGAGAAAGAGAAACGAAGAGAGGGAGAAACAGAGGTAAAGAATCAAAAAGAGGGAGCGAGAGAAAGAGAAACGAAGAGAGGGAGAAACAGAGGTAAAGAATCAGAGAGATGGAGAGAGGGGGAGAGAGGGCGAGAGAAACGGCGAGAGAGAGAAGGGGAGAGAGGGAGAGAGGGGGCGAGAGAAACGGCGAGAGAGAGAGAGGGGGAGAGGGGGAGAGAGGGCGAGAGAAACGGCGAGATAGAGAGGGGGAGAGAAACGGCGAGAGAGAGAGGGAGAGAGGGGGAGACAGGGGGAGAGAAACGGAGGCAAGGTGAAAGCAACATTATCAGTGTCTCCAGAATTAGACCTGGGTTATTTCCCATGTGGCCGAGTGCTGGGCTTTTACCCTTCGGTACACGCTGAAGGTAACTATCAAAGTGGACTTTGTTTACCCTACACACACACACACACACACACACACACACACACACACACACACACACACACACACACACACACACACACACACACACACACACACACACACACACACACACACACACACGTACACACACACACACACACACACACACACCACAGACACACACACACACACACACACACTCACACTCACACTCACGCACACCACACACACACACACACCACAAACACACACACACACACACACACAGGAAGACAGCCACCCACACAGGAACGAGAGCTCGGAAGACAAGTGTGAGTCACAGCCATCTAAACCAACCTCCATCTCATGATCCCTGTCCTCCTGAGATACAGAGCTGTGTGGTCTCACTACGTAAAACTAGCCAGGACTCCATCTCCTCGTGCTTTAAAGGTATTTTCAGACCGAGCCCATATCCAAAATGTTTACCAGAAATGCGGTTTCTGAGAACACAGGGACATTGCCTTTAAAGGCACATTGCCGACAAAGTGAGATCATATTGAAACCTAATGAAAATCTCAGTTTAACACCAAGTCTGGTCTTCTCTCATCAACACTCTTCATTTAACACCAAGTCTGGTCTTCATTTAACACCAAGTCTGGTCTTCTCTCATCAACACTCTACATTTAACACCAAGTCTGGTCTCCTCTCATCAACACTCTACATTTAACACCAAGTCTGGTCTTCTCTCATCAACACTCTACATTTAACACCAAGTCTGGTCTCCTCTCATCAACACTCTACATTTAACACCAAGTCTGGTCTCCTCTCATCAACACTCTACATTTAACACCAAGTCTGGTCTCCTCTCATCAACACTCTTCATTTAACACCAAGTCTGGTCTCCTCTCATCAACACTCTTCATTTAACACCAAGTCTGGTCTTCCCTCATCAACACTCTACATTTAACACCAAGTCTGGTCTTCTCTCATCAACACTCTACATTTAACACCAAGTCTGGTCTTCTCTCATAAACTCTCTTCATTTAACACCAAGTCTGGTCTTCTCTCATAAACTCTCTTCATTTAACACCAAGTCTGGTCTTCTCTCATCAACACTCTACATTTAACACCAAGTCTGGTCTTCTCTCATAAACTCTCTTCATTTAACACCAAGTCTGGTCTTCTCTCATAAACTCTCTTCATTTAACACCAAGTCTGGTCTTCTCTCATCAACACTCTACATTTAACACCAAGTCTGGTCTTCTCTCATCAACACTCTACATTTAACACCAAGTCTGGTCTCCTCTCATCAACACTCTACATTTAACACCAAGTCTGGTTTTCTCTCATCAACACTCTACATTTAACACCAAGTCTGGTCTTCTCTCATTAACACTCTACATTTAACACCAAGTCTGGTCTTCTCTCATCAACACTCTACATTTAACACCAAGTCTGGTCTTCTCTCATAAACTCTCTTCATTTAACACCAAGTCTGGTCTTCTCTCATCAACACTCTACATTTAACACCAAGTCTGGTCTTCTCTCATCAACACTCTACATTTAACACCAAGTCTGGTCTTCTCTCATAAACTCTCTTCATTTAACACCAAGTCTGGTCTTCTCTCATCAACACTCTACATTTAACACCAAGTCTGGTCTTCTCTAATCAACACTCTACATTTAACACCAAGTCTGGTCTTCTCTCATCAACACTCTTCATTGGACACTTTATTCTATCAGTTTGGCACAAGTGTTTCCTTCTCATTCCCTCCTGACTTCAGGAACGTTCCAACTGGGATTTCTGGAAAACTTGGACAATTTATGAGGAAAAGTTATCTGGATTTTGCAACCATAATTAACAACCCGTGCTGACGTTCTGTCGGTGACACTGGCCAGTGTGAAACAACTCTGGTGTTCTGTAGTCAGTGTGAAACAACTCTGGTGTTCTGTAGTCAGTATGAAACAACTCTGGTGTTCTGTAGTCAGTGTGAAACAACTCTGGTGTTCTGTAGTCAGTGTGAAACAACACTGGTGTTCTGTAGTCAGTGTGAAACAACTCTGGTGTTCTGTAGTCAATATGAAACAACTCTGGTGTTCTGTAGTCAGTGTGAAACAACTCTGGTGTTCTGTAGTCAGTATGAAACAACTCTGGTGTTCTGTAGTCAGTGTGAAACAACTCTGGTCTTCTGTAGTCAGTATGACACAACTCTGGTGTTCTGTAGTCAGTGTGAAACAACTCTTGTGTTCTGTAGTCAGTGTGAAACAACTCTGGTGTTCTGTAGTCAGTATGAAACAACTCTGGTGTTCTGTAGTCAGTGTGAAACAACTCTTGTGTTCTGTAGTCAGTGTGAAACAACTCTGGTGTTCTGTAGTCAGTATGAAACAACTCTGGTGTTCTGTAGTCAGTATGAAACAACTCTGGTGTTCTGTAGTCAGTGTGAAACAACTCTGGTGTTCTGTAGTCAGTATGACACAACTCTGGTGTTCTGTAGTCAGTGTGAAACAACTCTGGTGTTCTGTAGTCAGTATGAAACAACTCTGGTGTTCTGTAGTCAGTATGAAACAACTCTGGTGTTCTGTAGTCAGTGTGAAACAACTGGTGTTCTGTAGTCAGTGTGAAACAACTCTGGTGTTCTGTAGTCAGTGTGCAACAACTCTGGTGTTCTGTAGTCAGTGTGAAACAACTCTGGTGTTCTGTAGTCAGTATGAAACAACTCTGGTGTTCTGTAGTCAGTGTGAAACAACTGGTGTTCTGTAGTCAGTGTGAAACAACTCTGGTGTTCTGTAGTCAGTGTGAAACAACTCTGGTGTTCTGTAGTCAGTATGAAACAACTCTGGTGTTCTGTAGTCAGTGTGAAACAACTCTGGTGTTCTGTAGTCAGTGTGAAACAACTCTGGTGTTCTGTAGTCAGTGTGAAACAACTCTGGTGTTCTGTAGTCAGTGTGAAACAACTCTGGTGTTCTGTTGTCAGTGTGAA
>NC_138296.1:2422500-2440000 GCF_965601325.2 Salmo salar | reverse complement strand
GTATTTCACCCAGTAGTTTAGCAAAATTGGGATTTTGTTTTCAAATTCTTTGTGGATCTATGTAAGCTTTCCTTAGGTTTGGGTCAGTCACATTGGTCAGGTATTCTGCCACGGTGTTCTCTCTGTTTAGGGCCAAATAGCATTCTAGTTTGCTCTGTTTTTTTGTTAATTTGATCCAAAGTGTCAAGTAATTATGTTTTTGTTTTCTAATGATTTGGTTGGGTCTAACTGTGTTGCTGTCCTGGGGCTCTGTGGGGTGTGTTTGTGTTTGTGAACAGAGCCCCAGGACCAGCTTGCTTAGGGGACTCTTCTCCAGGTTCATCTCTCTGTAGGTGATGGCTTTGTTATGGAAGGTTTGGGAATCGCTTCCTTTTTAGGTGGTTGTAGAATTTAACAGCTCTTTTCTAGATTTTGATAATTAGCGGGTATCGGCCTAATTCTTCTCTGCATGCATTATTTGGTGTTATACATTGTACATGGAGGATATATTTGCAGAATTCTGCATGCAGAGTCTCAATTGGGTGTCTGTCCCATTTTGTGAGTTATTGGTTGGTGAGCGGAACCCCAGACCTCACAACCATAAAGGGCAATGGGTTCTATAACTGATTCAAGTATTTTTAGCCAGATCTTAATTGGTATGTCATTTTTTTTTTTTGATGGCTTCGAAGGCCCTTCTTGCCTGGTCTCTCAGATCGTTCACAGTTTTGTGGAAGTTACCTGTGGTGCTGATGTTTAGGCCGAAGTGTGTATAGTTTTTTTGTGTACTCTAAGGCAACGGTGATCTAGGTGCTGCTGTAGGCCCTCCTAGGTTTGGGACAGAAGCACCAGATCATCAGCAAACAGTAGACATTTGACTTCAGATTCTAGTAGGGTGAGGCTGGGTGCTGCAGACTGTTCTAGTGCCCTCGCCAATTCATATATATATATGTTGAAGAGGGTGGGGCTTAAAGCTGCATCCCTGTCTCACCCTACGGCCCTGTGGGAAGAAATGTGTTTGTTTTTTGGCCAATTTTAACTGCAGACTTGTTGTTTGTGGACACAGATTTTAAAATGTCGTATATTTTCCCCCCCAACAACACTTTCCTTCCATTTGTAAAGATCTCCATTTTGGATAGATAACTCTTCATGTTTTTGTTTGTTTAGTGAGGTCAGTGTGTTCACAGTTAACAGAAGGCTAACCAGGTAAGCTAGTTGAGAACAAGTTCTCATTTACAACTGCGACCTGGCCAAGATAAAGCAAAGCTGTCACGTCCTGACCAGTAAATTTTCATTTTGTCATTTTGTTATTGTAGTTGGTCAGGACGTGGCAGGGGTGGGTTTGTTTTGTGTGTTTCATTTTTTGGGGGGATATGTTCTATGTTAATATATTTCTATGTTTATTCTAGTTCTTCTATGTCTATGTTAAGTTTATTGGGTTGACCTTCAATTGGAGGCAGCTGTTCCTCGTTGCCTCTAATTGAAGGTCCTATTTAGTAGGGGTGTTTTTACATGTGTTTTGTGGGTAGTTATTTTCTGTATAGCCTTACAGGACTGTTTTTGTCGTTCGTTTTCTTGTTTTGTTTAGTGTTCACGTTTAAAAAATAAAAGTATAAGTATGGACACTTACCACGCTGCCTATTGGTCCGATATTTCTTACTCCTCAGAAGACGACGAAACTTATGACAAAAGCAGTGGGACTGTTCAGCGTTACATTATAGTAATAGTGTCACTCAGTAGTTCCCAAACTTTTTATAGTCCCGTATCCCTTCAAACATTCAAACTCCAGCTTCGTACCCCCTCTAGAACCCCCTCTAGAACCCCCTCTAGAACCAGGGTCAGCTCACCCTCAAATGTTGTTTTTTACCATCATTGTAAGCCTGTAACACACAACACACACACACACACACACACTATACGATACATTTATTTCAACATAAGAATGAGTGTGAATTTTTGTCACAACCCGGCTCGTAGGAAGTGACAAGGAGCTCTTATAGGACCATCAATCATTTTGCTCTTTATTCTTCTTACATATAAAACTATAACATTCGTTGACTTCAGATTCTATGTGGTCATCAGACCGTTAAACAGCCATCACAGAGAGGCTGCTGCCTATATACACAGACTGGAAATCACTGGCCACTTTAATAAATGGAACACTAATCACTTTAATAATGCCCCTTTAATAATGTTTACATGTCTTACATTACTAGGACATGTCCCTGGGCCTGGAAATGATTGATTTCTCCCTCCAGGATGGAGAAGCTGTCTTCATTAAAGTATGGGGGATTATATTGGGGGGATGTAAGTAGCACACAGGAGGACATTTTTCTCTGTTGAGATCATGTCCTTATTAGCCAGATGTAAAATGTTCCTGTTTTGATTAATTTAATAGAGTGAGTGAGGTCTGCTCTACACCAAATTAGCATACCCCCTGAGTCTCTTCTCTTTCACACCTGGTAGTTTGGTGGATGGGACTACCAGCTCTCTGTAACCTAGAGGGCAACCAGTGGGTCCGTCTCCTTTATACCATGTTTCCTGTAGGATGAAAATGTCTGTACTTTCAATTTCTTTGATGAAGTTTTTAAACTGATGATAGCCTGACCTCAGACCTTATATATGAATATTCACTCACACACTCACACACTCATACACTCACACACACACACACACACACACACACACACACACACACACACACACACACACACACACACACACACACACACACACACACACACACACACACACACACACACACACACACACACACACACAGACACACACACACACACACACACACATTGCCTCATTCCTTCTAGCGGTCTCTTGGCTCCACATAACAGGTAGCCTTGGCCAAATGAGCCTTGTCAACACAAATGGTGTGCCTGTGTGTGTGTGTGGGTGTGTGTTTGTGTGCTAAATAATGACTCTGTCTGAACAGCACTCCCTACAGGCCTCCGCACACATCACACACACAAACACACACACACACACACACACACACACACACACACACACACACACACACACACACACACACACATACACACACATCACATCACACACACACACACACACACATCACACACATCACACACACACACACACATCACACACACACACACATCACACACACACACACATCACACACACACACACACATCACACACTCTGTCTGTTCTCTGGTCATGGCTGGCTGCTCTTTAAATGTCAGATAACTTCACACACTCTTGGAACAGCATTAATAGAGGTGCCTCATTCACACACACACACACACACACACACACACACACACACACACACACACACACACACACACACACACACACACACACACACACACACAGCACACACACACACACACACACACACACACACAGTAACCTGTGTGAAATGGCTAGCTAGTTAGTTAGTGTAACCGATGTGAAATGGCTAGATAGATAGCGGGGTGCGCGCTAACTGAGTTTCAATCGGTGACGGACGGAAGCAACGCTGTTACACACACACACACCACTTTACGCACACAGGTGTGAAAATACACACGTGAAAACTCATCGTCTATATATTTGCACCTGTGCTGTGCATTTACACACAAAAAAAAGTGATATGTACAATATTGACTCTTTTACAATTGGTAGGGCAAGAGAAAACGTGATTGGTTGAGACGCATTCTAAGCCGTGCTAAAAAAAAACAATTACAGGCCGTGATTGGGAGTCCCTTAGGGCGGAGCATAATTGGCCTATCGTCGTCCGGGTTAGGGTTTGGCCGGGGTAGGCCGCCATTGTAAAATAAGAATTTGTTTTTAACTAACTTGCCTAGTTAAATAAAGGATAAATAATAATAATTATAATAATAATAATTGAAGTATGATTAGGCTGTTCTTGATACCACGGCAAATGACAAGAGAAAAACGACGAGGTTTTATTCCAACGTGATTCGCCCCCTTTGCTTCTAGTCTGGTCATCCGTTTGATTGACAGGTTGCTATGCCAAACAAAATGTTGCTTAGCAACAACGTGGGTTTGTACCAAACGTCACTGTCTGCCTCTACCAACCTTTGATTTGTTGTTTTTTTTTTTTACATATTATTATTTTTTTTACATTTAAATTGTTTACATTTTTTGAAACGCTGATCTCCACCGTCCAATAGAGAATGAACGTGTCAGGATGAGACAGACAGCTTATCTGAGACCGGCAAAATCCTTCATCAGTTTTCATTTTTTATGGACATTTACAAAATAAATTGTCAATTAGAAAAACAGGTTAATAAACGGAAACGAAAAGCAGCTTGTTTGCGGTATCTCCAGCTTCAGATTGAAGTGATCGTGTTTAGCTAGTCTAGTTGACTAGTGATTTATTAAAGGGAGAGAAGAGCCTGCATAGCAACCATTTTGTTTGGCATAGCAACCTGCCAAGCGAACGGATGACCAGTGAGCTTGGCTGGCAACCATACATTTGTGTGGGGACTACCCAGCTAGCAATGAGGAAATGGCTCAGAAGCGGCCATCTTTCGTGGGGCCGGAAGTGATTGAATCGGCCCGGAATCAAAATGGATGACTGCCCAGAAACGGCCCAAATTCATCCGTTTCTATCTACCAGAATTCCCCCATAAGCGGCATGATGCAAATGTATATAAATATATACCAAATTACCTCAATTAGTCATTTTAAATATGACTATTATACATTTTATACATACGAATTACAGCAGAACAGTGATGTTAGGATGGAGACAACAGAACAGGGATGAAGCCCTGGTGAATTAAACAATAAAAGTGAACAGTAAACATTACACTCACATGACTTCAAAAAGAATAAAGACATTTCAAATGTCATATTATGTCTATATACAGTGTTGTAACAATGTACAAATGGTTACAAAAGGGAAAATGAATAAACATAAATATGGGTTGTATTTACAATGGTGTTTACACCTGTTGCCTCAAGAAAAGGGCATTATAGAGACAACAGGTCACAAATATTGCTGCTGTGATGGAACACTGGTTTTCACCCAATAGATATGGGAGTTTATCAAATTTGGGTTTGTTTTCAAATTGTTTGTGGACCTGTGTAATCTGAGAGAAATATGTGTCTCTCTCTCGCTCTCTCTCTCTCTCCCTCCCTCTCTTTCTCCCTCTATGTCTCTCTGTCTTTCTCGCTCCCTCTCTCTCTCTCTCTCTCCCCCTCTCTCTCTCTTTCTCCCTCTCTCTCTCTTTCTCCCTCTCTCTCTTTCTCCCGCTCTCTCTTTCTCTCTCTCTCTCTCTCTCTCTTTCTCTCTCTCTCTCTCTCTCTCTCTCATCTCTATAGTTCTGTCTTCATTACTGTTCCCTTCCTCTCTTTTCTCCATTCTCCTTTCCGTCCTCTCTGTATCCTATTTCATTATCTCTCTCCGTTGCTGTGTAACTATCATTTAGGGTTTAAAACCATCTCCTCTGACGTGGACTGAATTATGATAGTGTTCCGTATACGGTCATTAGAGATGTTAAATAATGTTTTTGTTATGGGGGAGGACACCTTATTACCATGTAAAGCAGGATGGATGAGAGGAGGTGAGGAGGAGGACGGACACTCAATACGAATGAGAAGAGTAACCCTGTGCTCAGTTTTACAAATCACATCTAGCCTTGTGTGCTAACAGCTAGCCTATACAAATCACACCGTAGCAGCATGCTAACACCTAGCCTAGACAAATCACACCTAGCCTTGTGTGCTAACACCTAGCCTATACAAATCACACCTAGCCTTGTTGTGCTAACAGCTAGCCTAGACAAATCACACGTAGCCTTGCATGCTAACCCCTAGCCATGAAAACCTTGTCTATAGCACCCTACCCTGCACTGAAGAAAAATACTGGGTTGCAGGCGTTGGTTTGTTTTAGGCTCCCGAGTGGCGCAGCGGTCTAAGACACTGTATCTCAGTGCTAGAGGCGTCACTACAGACCCCGGTTTGATCCCGGGCTGTATCACAACCGGGAGTCCCATAGGGCGGCGCACAATTGGCCAAGCGTCGTCAAGGTTAGAGGAGGGTTTGGCCGGGGTAGACTGTCATTGTAAAATAAGAATTTGTTCTTAACTGGCTTGCCTGGTTAAATAAAATAAAAAATGTCTTTAAAAAGCTGCTGGGTTATTGGTGATGGGTTATCGATGCTGGGTGCTGGTTTATTGATGCTGGGTGCTGGGTTATTGATGCTGGGTGCTGGGTTATCGATGCTGGTTGCTGGGTTATCGATGCTGGTTGCTGGGTTTTCGATGCTGGGTGCTGGGTTATTGATGCTGGGTTATTGATGCTGGGTGCTGGTTTATTGATGCTGGGTGCTGGGTTATTGGTGCTGGGTGTTGGGTTATTGATGCTGGGTGCTGGGTTATTGATGCTGGGTGCTGGGTTATTGATGCTGGGTTATTGATGCTGGGTGCTGGGTTATTGATGCTGGGTGCTGGGTTATTGATGCTGGGTTATTGATGCTGGGTGCTGGTTTATTGATGCTGGGTGCTGGGTTATTGATGCTGGGTTATTGATGCTGGGTGCTGGTTTATTGATGCTGGGTGCTGGGTTATTGATGCTGGGTGCTGGGTTATTGATGCTGGGTGCTGGGTTATTGATGCTGGGTGCTGGGTTATTGATGCTGGGTTATTGATGCTGGGTGCTGGGTTAATGGTGCTGGGTTATTGATGCTGGGTGCTGGGTTATTGATGCTGGGTTATTGATGCTGGGTGCTGGGTTAATGATGCTGGGTTAATGATGCTGGGTGCTGGGTTATTGATGCTGGGTTATTGATGCTGGGTGCTGGGTTAATGATGCTGGGTTAATGATGCAGTACAGTATCAAATCAAATGTTATTGGTCACATACACATGGTTAGCAGATGTTAATGCGAGTGTAGTGAATTGCTTGTGCTTCTAGTTCCAACAGTGCAGTAATATCTAACAAGAAATCTAACAATTCCCAACAACTACCTACAACACACAAAATCTAAAGGGGTGAATGAGAATATGTACATATAAATATATGGATGAACGATGGCCGAGCTGCATAGGCATGGTGCAATAGATGGTATAAAATACAGTATATACATGTGATATGAGTAATGTAAGATATGTAAACATTATTAAAGTGGCATTGTTTAAAGTGGTATTGTTTAAAGTGATTAGTGATGAGGCCTGATATGCCTGGTCTGCTTCGCTAAGCGATCCCGGAAGTCTGGCGATGTTGTGCCTCTGAGTTTAGAAACTCTTTGATATGATACAGTTGGTCAGTTCATAATGATTTTTTTATTTTAGCAGGTAAGTTGACTGAGAACACGTTCTCATTTACAGCAACGACCTGGGGAATAGCTACAGGGGAGAGGAGGGGGGATGAATGAACCAATAGGAAGCTCGGGATGATTAGGTGGCCATGATGGTATGAGGGTCAGATTGGGAATTTATCCAGGACACCGGGGGTTAACACCACTACTCTTACGATACGTGTCATGGGATCTTTAGTGACCACAGAGAGTCAGGACACCAGTTTAACGTCCCATAGGAAAGACGGCATCCTACACAGGGCAATGTCCCCAATCACTGCCCTGGGGCACTGGGATATGTATTTTTTTTTTTTTAATCTGTTAGCAGTTTATGTTATTCTTCAATAACACAAACTCCAAAGCAAATCAAGAGGAGAAAAATAGGAGGACAGATCATAGATGTTAAGCTGGGAGGTGGATATTCAGTCTCCCCTGTCCTCAGCTTTTCTCCACCGAACAAAGAAACATGATGCCATGTATAACACACCCACCCTAGCCTGGGGTTGACCAATCAGAAGACCTTGTAGTACAACTTGGCCAATGGCCAAATAACAAGCATCATGCCCCCCCCGACTCAATGTATAGACCAATGAAAACGTAGCTCTGAGATCAGGAGTGACATTCCAACAGATTCTGAACTGATGTTGAACTGAAACCCAACTTCTATTTAGAATTCACTATTGACCGTTAGTACTGTAGTTTTTAGTCCTCTCAAAACTCTACTTTTGTGTATTGATCTTCAAAATTTTATGATATTATATTTTTAGACCAGAGGAAAGAGTGCTTCCTGGTGGCCCTCCAATACCACTTCCAGTAGCATCTGGTCTCTCATCTAGGGACTGATATCCCAACGTTGAGATATGTAAATAATAATGTCCGAGTTAGAATTAGAATATGTAATGTGCAAAAAAAATATTCAAGGGCGAATAGAAATTCAGTGGACGAACTTGACATGATGACCAAGAATAACTTTACTAAAAATTATTCTGTTTGAGCCTCCAGAGGCAAATCCATTTCATCCCAGGGGCTTCTCCAAGACGCCGGCGACGGGGAAAGAGGAATAAGGAGGGGGCTTTCAGTCCGACTCAGGAGACGTGCATACCATTCACCACTTCTGACTATATTACACGCTAATGTTCAGTCCCTGGACGATAAAGTAGATGAGCTTAGGGTGAGAGAGACAGAGAGAGCAACAAAGAGAGAGAGAGAGAGGTCATGGATCAGTGCTCAGGAGAACAGTGGGCTCTCGTTCTCTGTGGTCGATGTAAGTAAGACATTTAAGCGTGTTTAACCCACAAAAAGCTGACGGCCAAGATGACATCTCTAGCCACGTCCTCAGAGCACGTACAGACCAGCTGGCTGGAGTGTTTACAGACATATTTAATCTCTCCCTATCCCAGTGTGCTGTCCCCACATGCTTCAAGATCCATTTTTTGTATCTTTATTTAACTAGGCAAGTCAGTTAAGAACAAATTCTTATTTTCAATGACAGCCTAGGAACAGTGGGTTAACTGCCTTGTTCAGGGGCAGAATGACAGATTTTTACCTTGTCAGCTCAGAGATTTGATCTCACAACCTTTCAGGTTACTAGTCCAACGCTCTAACCACGAGGCTACCTGCCGACCCAGGATGTCCACCATTGTTCATGAACTAAATGACTACCACCCCGTAGCACTCACTTCTGTCATCATGAAGTGCTTTGAGAGACTAGTCAAGGATCAAATCACCTCCACTTTACCTGACACCCTAGACCCACTTCAATTTGCATACCGCCCCCAACAGATTCAAAGATGATGCATTCGCCATCACACTACACCCTGCCCTAATCCCATCTGGACAAGAGGAATACCTGTGTAAGAATGCTGTTCATTGACTACAGCTCAGCTTTCAACACCATAGTAACCTCCAAGCTCATCACTAAGCAGGATATAACCCTGCCCTGTGAAACTGGCTCCTGGACTTCCTGACGGGCCGCCCCCAGGTGGTGAAGGTAGGAAACAACACCTCCACTGTGCTGATCCTCAACACAGGGGCCCCACAAGGGTGTGTGCTCAGCCCTTTCCTATACTCCCTGTTCACCCATGACTGCGTGGCCAAGCACGCCTCCAACTCAATCCTCAAGATTGCAGACAACACAAGAGTGGTAGGCCTGATTACCAACAATGATGAGACAGCCTACAGAGAGGAGGTGAGGGCCCCTGGCCGAGTGGTGCCAGGAAAATAAGCTCTCCCTCAATGTCAACAAAAACGAAGGAGGTGTTTGTGCACTTCAGAAGACAGCAGAGGAGAGCACGCATCCATCCACATCAACAGGGCCGCGGTGGAGAAG
Source organism: Salmo salar (assembly GCF_965601325.2). NCBI lineage: Eukaryota > Metazoa > Chordata > Actinopteri > Salmoniformes > Salmonidae > Salmo > Salmo salar. The sequence continues at coordinate 2,430,409 of NC_138296.1, read as the reverse complement.
GTGAAAAGCTTCAAGTTCCTGGGCGTACACATCACAGACAACCTGAAATGGCCCATCCACACAGACAGAGTGGTGAAGAAGACGGAACAGCGCCTCTTCAACCTCAGGAGGCTGAATAAATTGTGGCTTGGTCCCTAAGACCCACTCAAACTTCTACAGATACACCATTGAGACCATTCCACGGTCTGAGAGTACTTTAGGTGCCTAACTCCCAGCAGGCTGTCATGTGCCTTTTACTAAGGAGTGGCTTCCATCTGGCCACTTTACCATCAAGGCCTGATTGGTGGAGTGCTACAAAGATGGTTGTCCTTCTGGAAGGTTCTCCCATCCCTAGAGGTCGTTCCCCCCCCCCCCGATTGCTCAGTTGGACCGGGCAGCCAGCTTTAGGAAGAGGCTAGTTGGTTCCAAACTTCTTCCGGAACCCTTCCGTAGATCTGTGTTTTGATGCAATCCTTGTCTCAGAGCCCTACGGACAATTCCTTCGAGCATCAAGGCTTGGTTTTTGCTCTGACATGCACTGTCAACTGTGGGACCTTATGTAAGACAGGTGTGTGCCTTTCATTTCCAATCAGTTGAATTCACCCCAGGTGGACTCCAATCAAGTTGTGGAAACATCTCAAGGATGATCAATGGAAACAGGATGCACCTGAGCTCAATTTCAAGTCTCATAGCAAAGAGTCTGAATACTTATGTAAATGAGGTATTTCTGTTTTTTATTTTCTTCTAATGTATTTACAAACATTTCTAAAAACCTGTTTTGCTTTGTCATCACGGGGTATTGTGTAAACGTTTAGTTCTAACATCAAGTTATAACATTAACATGTCATGTAAAGTCCTTATGTTCAGTATTTGAGATGGTTTTTAATGGATTCATCCTTTATCCTTATTTACCTTCTAAATTCTACGCAACATGCTCATCATGTCTCTCCTCTGGTGCAGAAGCACCAAGACAACTTCACCATGGTCCTAAACCACAAGTCCTTAATAAATATGGCACTGTTTCTGTCGTCTGCTTGCTCTCTGAGAGGAGCAGAGTAACCCATGGTGACGTCTATCCAACCTGTTACCGATCCTGAGTTTATGAGTCTATTTATCACCGGCCATATTGGAAATTACCACCAGTGTGTGGGGGGGGGGGGGGGGGGCTTCCCTGACTGCCTCCAATCTTTAAAATGTTCCTTAAGGTATATACAGTTGAAGTCGAAGTTTACGTACACCTAAACCAAATGCATTTTAACTCAGTTTTTCACAATTCCTGACATTTAATCCTAGTAGAAATTCCCTGTTTTAGGTCAGTTAGGATCACCACTTTATTTATTTTTTAAAGTGAAATGTCAGAATAATAGTAGAGAGAATGATTTATCTCAGCTTTTATTTCTGTCATCACATTCCCAGTGGGTAAAAAGTTTACATACAATCAATTGTTGTTTAACTCGGTTCAAAACTTTCGGGTAGCTTTCCACAAGCTCCCCACAGTAAGTTGGGTGAATTTTGGCCATTCTTCTTGACAGAGCTGGTGTAACTGAGTCAGGGTCGTTAAGGTATACAGATAGTAGTAGTGTTAAGGTATATAGATAGTATTAGTGTTAAGGTATATAGATAGTATTAGTGTTAAGAAATACAGATAGTATTAGTGTTAAGGTATACAGATAGTATTAGTGTTAAGGCATACAGATAGTATTAGTGTTAAGGCATACAGATAGTAGTAGTGTTAAGGTATATAGATAGTATTAGTGTTAAGGTATATAGATAGTATTAGTGTTAAGGTTTATAGATAGTATTAGTGTTAAGGTATATATATAGTATTAGTGTTAAGGTATATATATAGTATTAGTGTTAAGGTATATATATAGTATTAGTGTTAAGGTATATATATAGTATTAGTGTTAAGGTATACCGATAGTATTAGTGTTAAGGTATACAGATAGTATTATTGTTAAGGTATACAGATAGTATTATTGTTAAGGTATACAGATAGTATTATTGTTAAGGTATACAGATAGTATTATTGTTAAGGTATACAGATAGTAGTAGTGTTAAGGTATATATCTAGTAGTAGTGTTAAGGTATATAGATAGTATTAGTGTTAAGGTATATATATAGTATTAGTGTTAAGGTATACCGATAGTATTATTGTTAAGGTATACAGATAGTATTATTGTTAAGGTATAGAGATAGTATTATTGTTAAGGTATACAGATAGTATTATTGTTAAGGTATACAGATAGTAGTAGTGTTAAGGTATATATCTAGTAGTAGTGTTAAGGTATAACGATAGTATTAGTGTTAAGGCATACAGATAGTATTAAGGTATATATCTAGTAGTAGTGTTAAGGTATAGAGATAGTATTAGTGTTAAGGTATACAGATAGTAGTAGTGTTAAGGTATATAGATAGTATTAGTGTTAAGGCATACACATAGTATTAGTGTTAAGGTATATAGATAGTATTAGTGTTAAGGTATATATCTAGTAGTAGTGTTAAGGTATAGAGATAGTATTAGTGTTAAGGTATACAGATAGTAGTAGTGTTAAGGTATATAGATAGTATTAGTGTTAAGGTATGTAGCTAGTATTAGTGTTAAGGTATATATCTAGTAGTAGTGTTAAGGTATACAGATAGTGTTAGTGTTAAGGCATACAGATAGTATTAGTGTTAAGGTATATATATAGTATTAGTGTTAAGGTATATATCTAGTAGTAGTGTTAAGGTATAAAGATAGTATTAGTATTAAGGTATACAGATAGTATTAAGGTATATATCTAGTAGTAGTGTTAAGGTATAGAGATAGTATTAGTGTTAAGGTATACATATAGTAGTAGTGTTAAGGTATATAGATAGTATTAGTGTTAAGGTATGTAGCTAGTATTAGTGTTAAGGTATATATCTAGTATTAGTGTTAAGGTATACAGATAGTATTAGTGTTAAGGCATACAGATAGTATTAGTGTTAAGGTATATAGATAGTATTAGTGTTAAGGTATATAGATAGTATTAAGGTATATATCTAGTAGTAGTGTTAAGGTATTCAGATAGTAGTAGTGTTAAGGTATACAGATAGTATTAGTGTTAAGGTATATAGATAGTATTAGTGTTAAGGTATTCAGATAGTAGTAGTGTTAAGGTATACAGATAGTATTAGTGTTAAGGTATATAGATAGTATTAGTGTTAAGGTATATAGATAGTATTAGTGTTAAGGTATTCAGATAGTAGTAGTGTTAAGGTATACAGATAGTATTAGTGTTAAGGTATATAGATAGTATTAGTGTTAAGGTATTCAGATAGTAGTAGTGTTAAGGTATACAGATAGTATTAGTGTTAAGGTATATAGATAGTATTAGTGTTAAGGTATTCAGATAGTAGTAGTGTTAAGGTATTCAGATAGTAGTAGTGTTAAGGTATACAGATAGTATTAGTGTTAAGGTATATAGATAGTATTAGTGTTAAGGTATACAGATAGTATTAGTGTTAAGGCATCCAGATAGTATTATTGTTTCGCCTATTAGGAGTGTCATAATTTTTTTTGAGAATATTGACCAAATATATATGACCAAATATTACTTTTATTTTGCAAACAATATAGCTCAGTACTTGAATGATGTATTGCTCATCTTTATCAGTATTATTTTTATTATTATTATTATTTATTAGTAAATAATGTAGGACCCCACTGTATCTAGTTAGTTTGACAACATAGAATCATTAGTGCTTTCAGATACTCTTTAACATGCATGGCCAAACACACTCCTTAGACTGAGCAATGCTAAAGACCTGTCAACGGGATGAAAAATATTTCTCTCTTCTCTCTCTCTCTCACTCTCTCCTCTCTCTCTCCTGTCTCTTTCTCTCTCTTTCTCTTTCACTCTCTCCTCTCTCTCTCCTCTCTCTTTCTGTCTCTCCTCTCTCTCTCCCTCTTTCTCGCTCCTCTCTCTCTCCATCTCTCTGTCTCTGTCCACTCCTCTACCTTCCTCTCCTCCTCCACTACCCTCTTCTCCTCTCCCTCTCCCATCCTCTCCTCTCCTCCCCCCCCCCACACACACACACACACACACACACACTCTCTCAATCACTCACTCACAACAAACAGGTAATCAATGTCATTGTGATTGTCAGCGGTCCTCATTTCCGAGTGTTTATATTGTTGATGACGATGATTAAGATGGAATTACAGCACATTGATTGTTGTCTGTACAATATATCATCCTAATGTCTTAGCTCTCACAACCAACAGACTGCCACGTTGTTGAGTAAAGCTGTCGGGGTGTAACTTAACTACGGAGCTCTCCAACTCCAGTTCTAAAGAGCACCTTGGGATAAACAGCCTTGAAATCAGTCCCCTGATTCATATCATCCTGGTTCAACCTGAGGACTGAGAATGGAATTCAGCCCCCTGATTCATATCATCCTGGTTCAAACTGAGGACTGAGAATGGAATTCAGCCCCTTGATTCATGTCATCCTGGTTCAAACTGAGGACTGAGAATGGAATTCAGCCCCTTGATTCATATCATCCTGGTTCATCCTGAGGACTAAGCATGGAATAAAGCCGCCTGAGCTAATCTATCACCAGTCTCCAGGCCTCAGCAGGAGTGTGCTAAACATGTGGACCGTTATGGGACTGTGGGACAGCTCACTGCCGATGGACGGACAGAGTGTTAACTCTAGGCTAGATGGGACGCTACCGTCCCACCTGGCCAACATCCAGTGAAATTGCAGAGCACGAAATTCAAACTACAGAATTGAAAATATTTAACATTCTTGACAATACACATGCAATATGTCAAATTAAAGCTTGACTTCTTGTTAATCCAGCCACAGTGTCAGATTTCAAAAAGGCTTTCCAGCGAAAGCAACCCATGCGATTATCTGAGGACAGCACCCCATCAAACAAACAGACAATCATATTTCATCCCGCCAGGCGCGACACAAAACTCAGAAATAACGATATAATTCATGCCTTACCTTTGAAGAGCTTCTTCTGTTGGCACTCCAATATGTCCCATAAACATCACAAATGGTCCTTTTCGATTAATTTCGTCGTTATATCTCCAAAATGTCAATTTATTTGGCGCATTTGATCCAGAAAAACACCGGTTCCAACTCACGCAACATGACTACAAAATATCTCATAAGTTACCTGTAATCTTTGTCCAAACATTTCAAACAACTTTCCTAATACAAGTTTAGGTATTTTTTTATGTAAATAATCGATAAAATTTAAGACGTGATAAACTGCGTTCAATAGCGGATTTAAAAAAAAAAGTGGCGCGAGCTTTCAGGTCACGCGCCCCAACCACAACAGTACACTAGACTCGACCCTCGTTCTGAACAAGGCTACTTCTTCATTTCTCAAAGGAAAAACATCAACCAATTTCTAAAGACTGTTGACATGCAGTGGAAGTGATAGGAACTGCAAGCAAGTGCCTTAGAAATCTAGATCCCCATAGAAAACTCATTAAAAAGAGTGACCTCAAAAAAAAAAATCCTGGATGGTTTGTCCTCGGGGTTTCGCCTGCCAAATAAGTTCTGTTATACTCACAGACATCATTCAAACAGTTTTAGAAAACACGCTGAAGTTTCTATCAAATACTACCAATTATATGCATATCCTAGCTTCTAGGCCTGAGTAGCAGTCATCCAAACATCCGAATACTGCCCCCTACCCCGAAGAAGTTAAGATGCTTTTGGGAAACCAGGCCCTGGAAGGTGCATGTATAGCCCACATTCATAAGCCGTTTCTAAATCTGCGTCTCTGCTGCAGGTGTCTATGGCAGCAGGACAGGTCTCCTCCAGCGGCCCCACAGTCACCCTGGTGCAGCTACCCAACGGTCAGACGGTTCAGGTCCACGGGGTCATCCAGGCCGCCCAGCCTTCAGTCATCCAGTCGCCTCAAGTGCAGACTGTTCAGGTGAGCCCCATTCCTCCCTCCATAACAGTAGTCTATTGTGATATACATAGGAAGGTACATGCAATAGGCCTTGGTAGTAGGCAGCAACAGGTATATTTGACCTGCACTGTTGGAGCTTTTAACCTGTTGGGTCTAGGGGGCAGCATTTGCACGTCTGGATAAAAAAAATGTACCCGATTTAATCTGGTTACTAATCCTACCCAGTAACTAGAATATGCATATACTTATTATATATGGATAGAAAACACTCTAAAGTTTCCAAAACTGTTTGAATGGTGTCTGTGAGTATAACAGAACTCATTTGGCAGGCAAAACCCTGAGACATTTTCTGACAGGAAGTGGATACCTGATGTGTTGTATTGACTTTAAACCTATCCCATTGAAAAACACAGGGGTTTAGGAATATTTTGGCACTTCCTATTGCTTCCACTAGATGTCACCAGCCTTTACAAAGTGTTTTGAGTCTTCTGGAGGGAGATCTGACCGAACAAGAGCCATGGAACGGTGATGTCCCATTAGACACCTGGCGCGCTACTTCATGTTGGGTACCCTCGTTCCAATACGTTATAAAAGGCTATGCATTCGTCCACCTTGAATATTATTCATGTTCTGGTTAAAAAAGGCCCTAATGATTTATGCTATACAACGTTTGACATGTTTGAACGAACGGAAATATATTTTTTCCCCTCGTTCATGACGAGAAGTCCGGCTGGCTTACATCATGTGCTAACGAGACGGAGATTTTTGGACATAAATGATGAGCTTTTTTGAACAAAACTACATTCGTTATGGACCTGTGATACCTGGAAGTGACATCTGATGAAGAGAATCAAAGGTAATGGATTATTTACATAGTATTTTCGATTTTAGATCTCCCCAACATGACGTCTAGTCTGTATCGCAACGCGTATTTTTCTGGGCACAGTGCTCAGATTATTGCAAAGTGTGATTTCCCAGTAAGGTTATTTTTAAATCTGGCAAGTTGATTGCGTTCAAAAGATGTAAATCTATAATTCTTTAAATGACAATATAATATTTTACCAATGTTTTCTAATTTTAATTATTTAATTTGTGACGCTGACTTGACTGCCGGTTATTGGAGGGAAACGATTTCCTCAACATCAATGCCATAGTAAAACGCTGTTTTTGTATATAAATATGAACTTGATAGAACTAAAAATGCATGCATTGTCTAACATAATGTCCTAGGAGTGTCATCTGATGGAGATTGTAAAAGGTTAGTGTATCATTTTAGCTGGTTTTATGGTTTTGGTGACCCTGTCTTTGACTTGACAAAACATTACACACAACTCTTGTAAATGTACTGTCCTAACATACTCTAAATTTATGCTTTCGCCGTAAAACCTTTTTGAAATCGTAAAACGTGGTTAGATTAAGGAGATGTTTATCTTTCAAATGGTGTAACATAGTTGTATTTTTGAAAAATTTGAATTTTGACATTTATTTGGATTCAAATTTGCCGCTCTTGAAATGCACCTGCTGTTGATGGAGTGCACCACAGGTGGCACGCTAGCGTCCCACCTAGAATTTGCCAATCTTGGTGTTCTCTGGCAAATGCCAAACGTTCTGCACGGTGTTGGGCTGTAAGCACAACCCCCACCTGTGGACGTCGGGCCCTCATACCACCCTCATGGAGTCTGTTTCTGACCGTTTGAGCAGACACATGCACATTTGTGGCCTGCTGTAGGTCATTTTGCAGGGCTCTGGCAGTGCTCCTCCTGCTCCTCCTTGCACAAAGACGGAGGTAGCGGTCCTGCTGCTGGGTTGTTGCCCTCCTACGGCCTCCTCCACGTCTCCTGATATACTGGCCTGTCTCCTGGTAACGCCTCCATGCTCTGAACACTACGCTGACAGACACAGCAAACCTTTTTGCCACAGCTCGCATTGATGTGCCATCCTGGATGAGCTGCACTACCTGAGCCACTTGTGTGGGTTGTAGACTCCGTCACATGTTACCACTAGAGTGAAAGCACCGCCAGCA
>NC_138296.1:2400000-2420000 GCF_965601325.2 Salmo salar | reverse complement strand
AGGAGCTATATACAGGAAGTACCAGATCAATGAGGAGCTATATACAGGGAGTACCAGATCAATGTGGAGCTATATACAGGAAGTACCAGATCAATGAGGAGCTATATACAGGAAGTACCAGATCAATGAGGAGCTATATACAGGAAGTACCAGATCAATGAGGAGCTATATACAGGAAGTACCAGATAAATGAGGAGCTATATACAGGAAGTACCAGATCAATGTGGAGCTATATACAGGAAGTACCAGGTCAATGAGGAGCTATATACAGGAAGTACCAGATCAATGTGGAGCTATATACAGGAAGTACCAGATCAATGTGGAGCTATATACAGGAAGTACCAGATCAATGTGGAGCTATATACAGGAAGTACCAGATCAATGAGGAGCTATATACAGGAAGTACCAGATCAATGAGGAGCTATATACAGGGAGTACCAGTACCAGCTCAATGTGGAGCTATATACAGGAAGTACCAGATAAATGTGGACCTATATACAGGATGTAACAGATCAATGTGGACCTATATACAGGATGTAACAGATCAATGTGGAGCTATATACAGGGAGTACCAGATCAATGTGGAGCTATATACAGGGAGTACCAGATCAATGTGGACCTATATACAGGATGTAACAGATCAATGTGGAGCTATATACAGGGAGTACCAGATCAATGTGGAGCTATATACAGGGAGTACCAGTACCAGATCAATGTGGATCTATAACCAGGAAGTACCAGTACCAGATCAATGTGGAGCTATATACAGGATGTACCAGATCAATGTGGAGCTATATACAGGGAGTACCAGTACCAGATCAATGTGGATCTATATACAGGAAGTACCAGAACCAGATCAATGTGGAGCTATATACAGGATGTAACAGATCAATGTGGAGCTATATACAGGGAGTACCAGGTCAATGTGGAGCTATATACAGGAAGTGCCAGATCAATGTGGACCTATATACAGGATGTAACAGATCAATGTGGAGCTATAGACAGGGAGTACCAGATCAACGTGGAGCTATATACAGGGAGTACCAGTACCAGATCAATGTGGATCTATAAACAGGAAGTACCAATACCAGATCAATGTGGAGCTATATACAGGATGTACCAGATCAATGTGGAGCTATATACAGGAAGTACCAGATCAACGTGGAGCTATATACAGGGAGTACCAGTACCAGATCAATGTGGATCTATATGCAGGAAGTACCAGTACCAGATCAATGTGGAGCTATAAACAGGGAGTACCAATACCAGATAAATGAGGAGCTATATACAGGAAGTACCAGATCAATGTGGAGCTATATACAGGGAGTACCAGATCAATGAGAAGCTATATACAGGGAGTACCAGATCAATGTGGAGCTATTTACAGGAAGAACCAGATCAATGTGGAGCTATATACAGGGAGTACCAGATCAATGAGAAGCTATATACAGGGAGTACCAGATCAATGTGGAGCTATATACAGGGAGTACCAGATCAATGTGGAGCTATATACAGGAAGTACCAGATCAATGTGGAGCTATATACAGGAAGTACCAATACCAGATCAATGTGGAGCTATATACAGGAATTACCAGATCAATGTGGAGCTATATACAGGGAGTACCAGATCAATGTGGAGCTATATACAGGAAGTACCAGATCAATGTGGAGCTATATACAGGAAGTACCAGATCAATGTGGAGCTATATACAGGATGTACCAGATCAATGTGGAGCTATATACAGGAAGTACCAGATCAATGTGGAGCTATATACAGGGAGTACCAGTACCAGATCAATGTGGATCTATATACAGGAAGTACCAGAACCAGATCAATGTGGAGCTATATACAGGATGTAACAGATCAATGTGGAGCTATATACAGGGAGTACCAGGTCAATGTGGAGCTATATACAGGAAGTGCCAGATCAATGTGGACCTATATACAGGATGTAACAGATCAATGTGGAGCTATAGACAGGGAGTACCAGATCAACGTGGAGCTATATACAGGGAGTACCAGTACCAGATCAATGTGGATCTATAAACAGGAAGTACCAGTACCAGATCAATGTGGAGCTATATACAGGATGTACCAGATCAATGTGGAGCTATATACAGGAAGTACCAGATCAATGTGGATCTATATGCAGGAAGTACCAGTACCAGATCAATGTGGAGCTATATACAGGGAGTACCAATACCAGATAAATGAGGAGCTATATACAGGAAGTACCAGATCAATGTGGAGCTATATACAGGGAGTACCAGATCAATGAGAAGCTATATACAGGGAGTACCAGATCAATGTGGAGCTATATACAGGAAGTACCAGATCAATGTGGAGCTATATACAGGAAGTACCAATACCAGATCAATGTGGAGCTATATACAGGAAGTACCAGTACCAGATCAATGTGGATCTATAACCAGGAAGTACCAGTACCAGATCAATGTGGAGCTATATACAGGATGTACCAGATCAATGTGGAGCTATATACAGGAAGTACCAGATCAATGTGGAGCTATATACAGGGAGTACCAGTACCAGATCAATGTGGATCTATATACAGGAAGTACCAGTACCAGATCAATGTGGAGCTATATACAGGAAGTACCAATACCAGATCAATGTGGAGCTATATACAGGAAGTACCAGTACCAGATCAATGTGGATCTATAACCAGGAAGTACCAGTACCAGATCAATGTGGAGCTATATACAGGATGTACCAGATCAATGTGGAGCTATATACAGGAAGTACCAGATCAATGTGGAGCTATATACAGGGAGTACCAGTACCAGATCAATGTGGATCTATATACAGGAAGTACCAGAACCAGATCAATGTGGAGCTATATACAGGATGTAACAGATCAATGTGGAGCTATATACAGGGAGTACCAGGTCAATGTGGAGCTATATACAGGAAGTGCCAGATCAATGTGGACCTATATACAGGATGTAACAGATCAATGTGGAGCTATAGACAGGGAGTACCAGATCAACGTGGAGCTATATACAGGGAGTACCAGTACCAGATCAATGTGGATCTATAAACAGGAAGTACCAGTACCAGATCAATGTGGAGCTATATACAGGATGTACCAGATCAATGTGGAGCTATATACAGGAAGTACCAGATCAATGTGGATCTATATGCAGGAAGTACCAGTACCAGATCAATGTGGAGCTATATACAGGGAGTACCAATACCAGATAAATGAGGAGCTATATACAGGAAGTACCAGATCAATGTGGAGCTATATACAGGGAGTACCAGATCAATGAGAAGCTATATACAGGGAGTACCAGATCAATGTGGAGCTATATACAGGAAGTACCAGATCAATGTGGAGCTATATACAGGAAGTACCAATACCAGATCAATGTGGAGCTATATACAGGGAGTACCAGTACCAGATCAATGTGGATCTATAAACAGGAAGTACCAGTACCAGATCAATGTGGAGCTATATACAGGATGTACCAGATCAATGTGGAGCTATATACAGGAAGTACCAGATCAATGTGGATCTATATGCAGGAAGTACCAGTACCAGATCAATGTGGAGCTATATACAGGGAGTACCAATACCAGATAAATGAGGAGCTATATACAGGAAGTACCAGATCAATGTGGAGCTATATACAGGGAGTACCAGATCAATGAGAAGCTATATACAGGGAGTACCAGATCAATGTGGAGCTATATACAGGAAGTACCAGATCAATGTGGAGCTATATACAGGAAGTACCAATACCAGATCAATGTGGAGCTATATACAGGAAGTACCAGTACCAGATCAATGTGGATCTATAACCAGGAAGTACCAGTACCAGATCAATGTGGAGCTATATACAGGATGTACCAGATCAATGTGGAGCTATATACAGGAAGTACCAGATCAATGTGGAGCTATATACAGGGAGTACCAGTACCAGATCAATGTGGATCTATATACAGGAAGTACCAGAACCAGATCAATGTGGAGCTATATACAGGATGTAACAGATCAATGTGGAGCTATATACAGGGAGTACCAGGTCAATGTGGAGCTATATACAGGAAGTGCCAGATCAATGTGGACCTATATACAGGATGTAACAGATCAATGTGGAGCTATAGACAGGGAGTACCAGATCAACGTGGAGCTATATACAGGGAGTACCAGTACCAGATCAATGTGGATCTATAAACAGGAAGTACCAGTACCAGATCAATGTGGAGCTATATACAGGATGTACCAGATCAATGTGGAGCTATATACAGGAAGTACCAGATCAACTTGGAGCTATATACAGGGATTACCAGTACCAGATCAATGTGGATCTATATGCAGGAAGTACCAGTACCAGATCAATGTGGAGCTATATACAGGGAGTACCAATACCAGATAAATGAGGAGCTATATACAGGAAGTACCAGATCAATGTGGAGCTATATACAGGGAGTACCAGATCAATGAGAAGCTATATACAGGGAGTACCAGATCAATGTGGAGCTATATACAGGAAGAACCAGATCAATGTGGAGCTATATACAGGGAGTACCAGATCAATGAGAAGCTATATACAGGGAGTACCAGATCAATGTGGAGCTATATACAGGGAGTACCAGATCAATGTGGAGCTATATACAGGAAGTACCAGATCAATGTGGAGCTATATACAGGAAGTACCAATACCAGATCAATGTGGAGCTATATACAGGAATTACCAGATCAATGTGGAGCTATATACAGGGAGTACCAGATCAATGTGGAGCTATATACAGGAAGTACCAGATCAATGTGGAGCTATATACAGGAAGTACCAGATCAATGTGGAGCTATATACAGGAAGTACCAATACCAGATCAATGTGGAGCTATATACAGGAAGTACCAGATCAATGTGGAGCTATATACAGGGAGTACCAGATCAATGTGGAGCTATATACAGGAAGTACCAGATCAATGTGGAGCTATATACAGGAAGTACCAATACCAGATCAATGTGGAGCTATATACAGGAAGTACCAGATAAATGTGGAGCTATATACAGGAAGTACCAGATCAATGTGGAGCTATATACAGGAAGTACCAGATAAATGTGGAGCTATATACAGGGAGTACCAGATCAATGTGGAGCTATATACAGGAAGTACCAATACCAGATCAATGTGGAGCTATATACAGGAAGTACCAGATAAATGTGGAGCTATATACAGGGAGTACCAGATCAATGTGGAGCTATATACAGGAAGTACCAATACCAGATCAATGTGGAGCTATATACAGGAAGTACCAGATCAATGTGGAGCTATATACTGGGAGTACCAGATCAATGTGGAGCTATATACAGGGAGTACCAGATCAATGAGGAGCTATATACAGGGAGTATCAGTACCAGATCAATGTGGAGCTATATACAGGAAGTACCAGATCAATGTGGAGCTATATACAGGGAGTACCAGATCAATGTGGAGCTATATACAGGAAGTACCAGATCAATGTGGAGCTATATACAGGGAGTACCAGTACCAGATCAATGTGGATCTATATACAGGAAGTACCAGTACCAGATCAATGTGGAGCTATATACAGGAAGTACCAATACCAGATCAATGTGGAGCTATATACAGGAAGTACCAGTACCAGATCAATGTGGATCTATAACCAGGAAGTACCAGTACCAGATCAATGTGGAGCTATATACAGGATGTACCAGATCAATGTGGAGCTATATACAGGAAGTACCAGATCAATGTGGAGCTATATACAGGGAGTACCAGTACCAGATCAATGTGGATCTATATACAGGAAGTACCAGAACCAGATCAATGTGGAGCTATATACAGGATGTAACAGATCAATGTGGAGCTATATACAGGGAGTACCAGGTCAATGTGGAGCTATATACAGGGAGTACCAGATCAATGTGGAGCTATATACAGGAAGTACCAGATCAATGTGGAGCTATATACAGGGAGTACCAGTACCAGATCAATGTGGATCTATATACAGGAAGTACCAGTACCAGATCAATGTGGAGCTATATACAGGAAGTACCAATACCAGATCAATGTGGAGCTATATACAGGAAGTACCAGTACCAGATCAATGTGGATCTATAACCAGGAAGTACCAGTACCAGATCAATGTGGAGCTATATACAGGATGTACCAGATCAATGTGGAGCTATATACAGGAAGTACCAGATCAATGTGGAGCTATATACAGGGAGTACCAGTACCAGATCAATGTGGATCTATATACAGGAAGTACCAGAACCAGATCAATGTGGAGCTATATACAGGATGTAACAGATCAATGTGGAGCTATATACAGGGAGTACCAGGTCAATGTGGAGCTATATACAGGAAGTGCCAGATCAATGTGGACCTATATACAGGATGTAACAGATCAATGTGGAGCTATAGACAGGGAGTACCAGATCAACGTGGAGCTATATACAGGGAGTACCAGTACCAGATCAATGTGGATCTATAAACAGGAAGTACCAGTACCAGATCAATGTGGAGCTATATACAGGATGTACCAGATCAATGTGGAGCTATATACAGGAAGTACCAGATCAATGTGGATCTATATGCAGGAAGTACCAGTACCAGATCAATGTGGAGCTATATACAGGGAGTACCAATACCAGATAAATGAGGAGCTATATACAGGAAGTACCAGATCAATGTGGAGCTATATACAGGGAGTACCAGATCAATGAGAAGCTATATACAGGGAGTACCAGATCAATGTGGAGCTATATACAGGAAGTACCAGATCAATGTGGAGCTATATACAGGAAGTACCAATACCAGATCAATGTGGAGCTATATACAGGGAGTACCAGTACCAGATCAATGTGGATCTATAAACAGGAAGTACCAGTACCAGATCAATGTGGAGCTATATACAGGATGTACCAGATCAATGTGGAGCTATATACAGGAAGTACCAGATCAATGTGGATCTATATGCAGGAAGTACCAGTACCAGATCAATGTGGAGCTATATACAGGGAGTACCAATACCAGATAAATGAGGAGCTATATACAGGAAGTACCAGATCAATGTGGAGCTATATACAGGGAGTACCAGATCAATGAGAAGCTATATACAGGGAGTACCAGATCAATGTGGAGCTATATACAGGAAGTACCAGATCAATGTGGAGCTATATACAGGAAGTACCAATACCAGATCAATGTGGAGCTATATACAGGAAGTACCAGTACCAGATCAATGTGGATCTATAACCAGGAAGTACCAGTACCAGATCAATGTGGAGCTATATACAGGATGTACCAGATCAATGTGGAGCTATATACAGGAAGTACCAGATCAATGTGGAGCTATATACAGGGAGTACCAGTACCAGATCAATGTGGATCTATATACAGGAAGTACCAGAACCAGATCAATGTGGAGCTATATACAGGATGTAACAGATCAATGTGGAGCTATATACAGGGAGTACCAGGTCAATGTGGAGCTATATACAGGAAGTGCCAGATCAATGTGGACCTATATACAGGATGTAACAGATCAATGTGGAGCTATAGACAGGGAGTACCAGATCAACGTGGAGCTATATACAGGGAGTACCAGTACCAGATCAATGTGGATCTATAAACAGGAAGTACCAGTACCAGATCAATGTGGAGCTATATACAGGATGTACCAGATCAATGTGGAGCTATATACAGGAAGTACCAGATCAACGTGGAGCTATATACAGGGATTACCAGTACCAGATCAATGTGGATCTATATGCAGGAAGTACCAGTACCAGATCAATGTGGAGCTATATACAGGGAGTACCAATACCAGATAAATGAGGAGCTATATACAGGAAGTACCAGATCAATGTGGAGCTATATACAGGGAGTACCAGATCAATGAGAAGCTATATACAGGGAGTACCAGATCAATGTGGAGCTATATACAGGAAGAACCAGATCAATGTGGAGCTATATACAGGGAGTACCAGATCAATGAGAAGCTATATACAGGGAGTACCAGATCAATGTGGAGCTATATACAGGGAGTACCAGATCAATGTGGAGCTATATACAGGAAGTACCAGATCAATGTGGAGCTATATACAGGAAGTACCAATACCAGATCAATGTGGAGCTATATACAGGAATTACCAGATCAATGTGGAGCTATATACAGGGAGTACCAGATCAATGTGGAGCTATATACAGGAAGTACCAGATCAATGTGGAGCTATATACAGGAAGTACCAGATCAATGTGGAGCTATATACAGGAAGTACCAATACCAGATCAATGTGGAGCTATATACAGGAAGTACCAGATCAATGTGGAGCTATATACAGGGAGTACCAGATCAATGTGGAGCTATATACAGGAAGTACCAGATCAATGTGGAGCTATATACAGGAAGTACCAATACCAGATCAATGTGGAGCTATATACAGGAAGTACCAGATAAATGTGGAGCTATATACAGGAAGTACCAGATCAATGTGGAGCTATATACAGGAAGTACCAGATAAATGTGGAGCTATATACAGGGAGTACCAGATCAATGTGGAGCTATATACAGGAAGTACCAATACCAGATCAATGTGGAGCTATATACAGGAAGTACCAGATAAATGTGGAGCTATATACAGGGAGTACCAGATCAATGTGGAGCTATATACAGGAAGTACCAATACCAGATCAATGTGGAGCTATATACAGGAAGTACCAGATCAATGTGGAGCTATATACTGGGAGTACCAGATCAATGTGGAGCTATATACAGGGAGTACCAGATCAATGAGGAGCTATATACAGGGAGTATCAGTACCAGATCAATGTGGAGCTATATACAGGAAGTACCAGATCAATGTGGAGCTATATACAGGGAGTACCAGATCAATGTGGAGCTATATACAGGAAGTACCAGATCAATGTGGAGCTATATACAGGAAGTACCAGATCAATGTGGAGCTATATACAGGAAGTACCAATACCAGATCAATGTGGAGCTATATACAGGAAGTACCAGATCAATGTGGAGCTATATACAGGGAGTACCAGATCAATGTGGAGCTATATACAGGAAGTACCAATACCAGATCAATGTGGAGCTATATACAGGAAGTACCAGATCAATGTGGAGCTATATACTGGGAGTACCAGATCAATGTGGAGCTATATACAGGGAGTACCAGATCAATGAGGAGCTATATACAGGGAGTATCAGTACCAGATCAATGTGGAGCTATATACAGGAAGTACCAGATCAATGTGGAGCTATATACAGGCAGTATCAGTACCAGTAGGATTGATAATAATAAGGTATTTGAGGTAGATATGTACATTAGGGCAGGGTAAAGTGACTAGGCATCAGGATCGATAATAATATTGTATTTGAGGTAGATTTGTACATGAAGGCAGGGTAAAGTGACAAGACATCAGGATAGATAATGTGAGTGTGTGTGTGTGTCTTTGTACGTGTGTGTGTGTGTGTTGAGAGTGTGTGTTAAAATTGTGCGTATGTTTGTTTGTGTGAGGGATTTGTGTGGGAGTAACAGTGTAGCGTAGTGAGTGTGTATATAGTGTGTATATAGTGTGTATATATAGTCTAGTGAGTGTGTATATAGTGTGTATATAGTCTAGTGAGTGTGTATATAGTCTATATATAGTCTAGTGAGTGTGTATATATAGTCTAGTGAGTGTGTATATATTGTGTATATAGTGTGTATATAGTGTGTATATATTGTGTATATATAGTCTAGTGAGTGTGAATATAGTGTGTATATAGTCTAGTGAGTGTGTATATAGTGTGTATATAATGTGTATATAGTGTGTATATATTGTGTATATATAGTCTAGTGAGTGTGTATATAGTGTGTATATAGTCTAGTGAGTGTGTATATAGTGTGTATAGTGTGTATATAGTGTATATATAGTGTGTATATAGTGTGTATATAGTGTATATAGTCTAGTGAGTGTGTATATAGTGTGTATATAGTGTGTATATAGTGTATATATAGTGTGTATATAGTGTGTATATAGTGTGTATATAGTGTGTATATAGTCTAGTGAGTGTATATATAGTGTGTATATAGTCTAGTGAGTGTGTATATATTGTATATATAGTCTAGTGAGTGTGTATATAGTGTGTATATAGTCTAGTGAGTGTGTATATAGTGTGTATATAGTGTGTATATAGTGTGTATATAGTCTAGTGAGTGTATATATAGTGTGTATATAGTCTAGTGAGTGTGTATATATTGTATATATAGTCTAATGAGTGTGTATATAGTGTATATATAGTCTAGTGAGTGTGTATATAGTGTGTATATAGTGTGTATATATTGTATATATAGTCTAGTGAGTGTGTATATAGTGTGTATATATTGCATATATAGTCTAGTGAGTGTGTATATAGTGTGTATATAGTCTAGTGAGTGTGTATATAGTGTATATATAGTCAAGTGAGTGTATATATAGTCTAGTGAGTGTGTATATAGTGTGTATATAGTCTAGTGAGTGTGTATATAGTGTGTATATAGTGTGTATATATAGTCTAGTGAGTGTGTATATAGTGTGTATATATTGTATATATAGTCTAGTGAGTGTGTATATAGTGTGTATATAGTCTAGTGAGTGTGTATATAGTGTGTATATAGTGTGTATATATAGTCTAGTGAGTGTGTATATAGTGTGTATATATTGTATATATAGTCTAGTGAGTGTGTATATAGTGTGTATATAGTCTAGTGAGTGTGTATATTGTGTGTATATAGTTTGTATATATTGTATATATAGTCTAGTGAGAGTGTATATAGTGTGTATATAGTGTGTATATAGTCTAGTGAGTGTGTATATAGTGTGTATATATAGTGTTTATATAGTGTGTATATAGTGTGTATATAGTGTGTATATAGTGTGTATATAGTCTAGTGAGTGTGTATATAGTGTGTATATAGTGTGTATATAGTGTATATATAGTGTGTATATAGTGTGTATATAGTGTATATATAGTGTGTATATAGTGTGTATATAGTGTATATAGTCTAGTGAGTGTGTATATAGTGTGTATATAGTGTGTATATAGTGTATATATAGTGTGTATATAGTGTGTATATAGTGTGTATATAGTGTGTATATAGTCTAGTGAGTGTATATATAGTGTGTATATAGTCTAGTGAGTGTGTATATATTGTATATATAGTCTAGTGAGTGTGTATATAGTGTGTATATAGTCTAGTGAGTGTGTATATAGTGTGTATATAGCGTGTACATAGTGTGTATATAGTCTAGTGAGTGTATATATAGTATGTATATAGTCTAGTGAGTGTGTATATATTGTATATATAGTCTAGTGAGTGTGTATATAGTGTATATATAGTCTAGTGAGTGTGTATATAGTGTGTATATAGTGTGTATATATTGTATATATAGTCAGTGTGTGTGTATATAATGTGTATATATTGCATATATAGTCTAGTGAGTGTGTATATAGTGTGTATATAGTCTAGTGAGTGTGTATATAGTGTATATATAGTCTAGTGAGTGTATATATAGTCTAGTGAATGTGTATATAGTGTGTATATAGTCTAGTGAGTGTGTATATAGTGTATATATAGTGTGTATATATAGTCTAGTGAGTGTGTATATAGTGTGTATATATTGTATATATAGTCTAGTGAGTGTGTATATAGTGTGTATATAGTCTAGTGAGTGTGTATATAGTGTGTATATAGTGTGTATATATAGTCTAGTGAGTGTGTATATAGTGTGTATATATTGTATATATAGTCTAGTGAGTGTGTATATAGTGTGTATATAGTCTAGTGAGTGTGTATATTGTGTGTATATAGTTTGTATATATTGTATATATAGTCTATTGAGAGTGTATATAGTGTGTATATAGTGTGTATATTGTCTAGTGAGTGTGTATATAGTGTGTATATATAGTGTTTATATAGTGTGTATATAGTGTGTATATATTGTATATATAGTGTGTATATAGTCTAGTGAGTGTGTATATAGTGTGTATATATTGTATATATAGTCTAGTGAGTGTGTATATAGTGTGTATATAGTCTAGTTAGTGTGTATATAGTGTGTATATAGTCTAGTGAGTGTGTATATAGTGTGTATATAGTGTGTATATAGTGTGTATATAGTCTAGTGAGTGTGTATATAGTGTCTATATATTGTGTATATATAGTCTAGTGAGTGTGTATATAGTCTAGTGAGTGTGTATATAGTGTGTATATATTGTGTATATATAGTCTAGTGAGTGTGTATATAGTGTGTATATAGTGTGTATATAGTGTATATATAGTGTGTATGTAGTGTGTATATAGTGTGTATATAGTCTAGTGAGTGTATATATAGTGTGTATATAGTCTAGTGAGTGTGTATATATTGTATATATAGTCTAGTGAGTGTGTATATAGTGTGTATATAGTCTAGTGAGTGTGTATATAGTGTGTATATAGTGTGTATATAGTGTGTATATAGTCTAGTGAGTGTATATATAGTGTGTATATAGTCTAGTGAGTGTGTATATATTGTATATATAGTCTAGTGAGTGTGTATATAGTGTATATATAGTCTAGTGAGTGTGTATATAGTGTGTATATATTGTATATATAGTCTAGTGAGTGTGTATATAGTGTGTATATAGTGTGTATATATTGTATATATAGTCTAGTGAGTGTGTATATAGTGTGTATATAGTCTAGTGAGTGTGTATATAGTGTATATATAGTCTAGTGAGTGTATATATAGTCTAGTGAGTGTGTATATAGTGTGTATATAGTCTAGTGAGTGTGTATATAGTGTGTATATAGTGTGTATATATAGTCTAGTGAGTGTGTATTTAGTGTGTATATATTGTATATATAGTCTAGTGAGTGTGTATATAGTGTGTATATAGTCTAGTGAGTGTGTATATAGTGTATATATAGTCTAGTGAGTGTATATATAGTCTAGTGAGTGTGTATATAGTGTGTATATAGTGTGTATATATAGTCTAGTAAGTGTGTATATAGTGTGTATATATTGTATATATAGTCTAGTGAGTGTGTATATAGTGTGTATATAGTCTAGTGAGTGTGTATATAGTGTCTATATAGTGTGTATATATTGTATATATAGTCTAGTGAGAGTGTATATAGTGTGTATATAGTGTGTATATAGTCTAGTGAGTGTGTATATAGTGTGTATATATAGTGTTTATATAGTGTGTATATAGTGTGTATATATTGTATATATAGTCTAGTGAGTGTGTATATAGTGTGTATATAGTCTAGTGAGTGTGTATATAGTGTGTATATAGTGTGTATATATTGTATATATAGTCTAGTGAGTGTGTATATAGTGTGTAAATAGTCTAGTGAGTGTGTATATAGTGTGTATATAGTCTAGTGAGTGTGTATATAGTGTGTATATATAGTGTTTATATAGTGTGTATATAGTGTGTATATATTGTATATATAGTCTAGTGAGTGTGTATATAGTGTGTATATAGTCTAGTGAGTGTGTATATAGTGTGTATATAGTGTGTATATATTGTATATATAGTCTAGTGAGTGTGTATATAGTGTGTATATAGTCTAGTGAGTGTGTATATAGTGTGTATATAGTCTAGTGAGTGTGTATATAGTGTGTATATAGTGTGTATATAGTCTAGTGAGTGTGTATATAGTGTGTATATATTGTGTATATATAGTCTAGTGAGTGTGTATTTAGTTTACTGAGTGTGTATATAGTGTGTATATATTGTGTATATATAGTCTAGTGAGTGTGTATATAGTTTGTATATAGTGTATATATAGTGTGTATATAGTGTGTATATAGTGTGTATATAGTCTAGTGAGTGTATATATAGTGTGTATATAGTCTAGTGAGTGTGTATATATTGTATATATAGTCTAGTGAGTGTGTATATAGTGTGTATATAGTCTAGTGAGTGTGTATATAGTGTGTATATAGTGTGTATATAGTGTGTATATAGTCTAGTGAGTGTATATATAGTGTGTATATATTCTAGTGAGTGTGTATATATTGTATATATAGTCTAGTGAGTGTGTATATAGTGTATATATAGTCTAGTGAGTGTGTATATAGTGTGTATATATTGTATATATAGTCTAGTGAGTGTGTATATAGTGTGTATATAGTGTGTATATATAGTCTAGTGAGTGTGTATATAGTGTGTATATAGTCTAGTGAGTGTGTATATAGTGTGTATATAGTGTGTATATATAGTCTAGTGAGTGTGTATATAGTGTGTATATATTGTATATATAGTCTAGTGAGTGTGTATATAGTGTGTATATAGTCTAGTGAGTGTGTATATAGTGTGTATATAGTCTAGTGAGTGTGTATATAGTGTATATATAGTCTAGTGAGTGTATATAGTGTGTATATAGTGTGTATTTATAGTCTAGTGAGTGTGTATATAGTGTGTATATATTGTATATATAGTCTAGTGAGTGTGTATATAGTGTGTATATAGTCTAGTGAGTGTGTATATAGTGTGTATATATTGTATATATAGTCTAGTGAGTGTGTATATAGTGTGTATATAGTCTAGTGAGTGTGTATATAGTGTGTATATAGTGTGTATATATTGTATATATAGTCTAGTGAGAGTGTATATAGTGTGTATATAGTGTGTATATAGTCTAGTGAGTGTGTATATAGTGTGTATATATAGTGTTTATATAGTGTGTATATAGTGTGT
This sequence comes from Salmo salar, assembly GCF_965601325.2. Taxonomy (NCBI): domain Eukaryota; kingdom Metazoa; phylum Chordata; class Actinopteri; order Salmoniformes; family Salmonidae; genus Salmo; species Salmo salar. Next base: position 2,405,272 of record NC_138296.1, on the reverse strand, counting down.
ATATATTGTATATATAGTCTAGTGAGTGTGTATATAGTGTGTATATAGTCTAGTGAGTGTGTATATAGTGTGTATATATTGTATATATAGTCTAGTGAGTGTGTATATAGTGTGTATATAGTCTAGTGAGTGTGTATATAGTGTGTATATAGTGTGTATATATTGTATATATAGTCTAGTGAGAGTGTATATAGTGTGTATATAGTGTGTATATAGTCTAGTGAGTGTGTATATAGTGTGTATATATAGTGTTTATATAGTGTGTATATAGTGTGTATATATTGTATATATAGTCTAGTGAGTGTGTATATAGTGTGTATATAGTCTAGTGAGTGTGTATATAGTGTGTATATAGTGTGTATATATTGTATATATAGTCTAGTGAGTGTGTATATAGTGTGTAAATAGTCTAGTGAGTGTGTATATAGTGTGTATATAGTCTAGTGAGTTTGTATATAGTGTGTATATATAGTGTTTATATAGTGTGTATATAGTGTGTATATATTGTATATATAGTCTAGTGAGTGTGTATATAGTGTGTATATAGTCTAGTGAGTGTGTATATAGTGTGTATATAGTGTGTATATATTGTATATATAGTCTAGTGAGTGTGTATATAGTGTGTATATAGTCTAGTGAGTGTGTATATAGTGTGTATATAGTCTAGTGAGTGTGTATATAGTGTGTATATAGTGTGTATATAGTCTAGTGAGTGTGTATATAGTGTGTATATATTGTGTATATATAGTCTAGTGAGTGTGTATATAGTCTAGTGAGTGTGTATATAGTGTGTATATATTGTGTATATATAGTCTAGTGAGTGTGTATATAGTTTGTATATAGTGTATATATAGTGTGTATATAGTGTGTATATAGTGTGTATATAGTCTAGTGAGTGTATATATAGTGTGTATATAGTCTAGTGAGTGTGTATATATTGTATATATAGTCTAGTGAGTGTGTATATAGTGTGTATATAGTCTAGTGAGTGTGTATATAGTGTGTATATAGTGTGTATATAGTCTAGTGAGTGTATATATAGTGTGTATATAGTCTAGTGAGTGTGTATATATTGTATATATAGTCTAGTGAGTGTGTATATAGTGTATATATAGTCTAGTGAGTGTGTATATAGTGTGTATATATTGTATATATAGTCTAGTGAGTGTGTATATAGTGTGTATATAGTGTGTATATATAGTCTAGTGAGTGTGTATATAGTGTGTATATAGTCTAGTGAGTGTGTATATAGTGTGTATATAGTGTGTATATATAGTCTAGTGAGTGTGTATATAGTGTGTATATATTGTATATATAGTCTAGTGAGTGTGTATATAGTGTGTATATAGTCTAGTGAGTGTGTATATAGTGTGTATATAGTCTAGTGAGTGTGTATATAGTGTATATATAGTCTAGTGAGTGTATATAGTGTGTATATAGTGTGTATTTATAGTCTAGTGAGTGTGTATATAGTGTGTATATATTGTATATATAGTCTAGTGAGTGTGTATATAGTGTGTATATAGTCTAGTGAGTGTGTATATAGTTTGTATATATTGTATATATAGTCTAGTGAGTGTGTATATAGTGTGTATATAGTCTAGTGAGTGTGTATATAGTGTGTATATAGTGTGTATATATTGTATATATAGTCTAGTGAGAGTGTATATAGTGTGTATATAGTGTGTATATAGTCTAGTGAGTGTGTATATAGTGTGTATATATAGTGTTTATATAGTGTGTATATAGTGTGTATATATTGTATATATAGTCTAGTGAGTGTGTATATAGTGTGTATATAGTCTAGTGAGTGTGTATATAGTGTGTATATAGTGTGTATATATTGTATATATAGTCTAGTGAGTGTGTATATAGTGTGTATATAGTCTAGTGAGTGTGTATATAGTGTGTATATAGTCTAGTGAGTGTGTATATAGTGTGTATATAGTGTGTATATAGTCTAGTGAGTGTGTATATAGTGTGTATATATTGTGTATATATAGTCTAGTGAGTGTGTATATAGTCTAGTGAGTGTGTATATAGTGTGTATATATTGTGTATATATAGTCTAGTGAGTGTGTATATAGTTTGTATATAGTGTATATATAGTGTGTATATAGTGTGTATATAGTGTGTATATAGTCTAGTGAGTGTATATATAGTCTGTATATAGTCTAGTGAGTGTGTATATATTGTATATATAGTCTAGTGAGTGTGTATATAGTGTGTATATAGTCTAGTGAGTGTGTATATAGTGTGTATATAGTGTGTATATAGTGTGTATATAGTGTGTATATAGTCTAGTGAGTGTATATATAGTGTGTATATAGTCTAGTGAGTGTGTATATATTGTATATATAGTCTAGTGAGTGTGTATATAGTGTATATATATTCTAGTGAGTGTGTATATAGTGTGTATATATTGTATATATAGTCTAGTGAGTGTGTATATAGTGTGTATATAGTGTGTATATATAGTCTAGTGAGTGTGTATATAGTGTGTATATAGTCTAGTGAGTGTGTATATAGTGTGTATATAGTGTGTATATATAGTCTAGTGAGTGTGTATATAGTGTGTATATATTGTATATATAGTCTAGTGAGTGTGTATATAGTGTGTATATAGTCTAGTGAGTGTGTATATAGTGTGTATATAGTCTAGTGAGTGTGTATATAGTGTGTATATAGTGTGTATCTAGTCCAGTGAGTGTGTATATAGTGTGTATATATTGTGTATATATAGTCTAGTGAGTGTGTATATAGTCTAGTGAGTGTGTATATAGTGTGTATATATTGTGTATATATAGTCTAGTGAGTGTGTATATAGTGTGTATATAGTGTGTATATATAGTCTAGTGAGTGTGTGTATAGTGTATATATAGTCTAGTGAGTGTGTATATAGTGTGTATATAGTGTGAATAGTGGAGTCTAGTGAGTGTGTGTATAGTGTGTATATATAGTCTAGTGAGTGTGTATATTATGTATATATAGTCTAGTGAGTGTGTATATAGTGTGTATATATAGTCTAGTGAGTGTGTGTATAGTGTGTATATAGTCTAGTGAGTGTTTATATAGTGTGTATATAGTCTAGTGAGTGTGTATATAGTGTGTATATAGTCTAGTGAGTGTGTATATAGTGTGTATATATAGTCTAGTGAGTGTGTATATAGTGTGTATATATAGTCTAGTGAGTGTGTATATATTGTGTATATATAGTCTAGTGAGTGTGTATATAGTGTATATATAGTCTAGTGAGTGTGTATATAGTGTGTATATAGTCTAGTGAGTGTGTATATAGTGTGTATATAGTCTAGTGAGTGTGTATATAGTGTGTATATAGTGTGTATATATTGTATATATAGTCTAGTGAGTGTGTGTATATTGTATACACACACTTTGGCATGGATCTGAGGGTCCATGCCAAATCTTTTCAGTGTCCTGAGAGGGAAGAGGTGCTGTTTTGCCCGCTTCACGACTGTGTGGGTTTGTAGGGACCATGTTAACCATGGGTCCCATGGGTCCCGTGGGTCCCGTGTGGCTCAGTCGGTAGAGCATGGTGTTTGCAACGCCAGGGTTGTGGGTTCGATTCCCACGGGGGACCAGTATGGGAAAAAATTAAAAATAATGTATGAAATGTATGCATACACTACTGTAAGTCGCTCTGGATAAGAGCGTCTGCTAAATGACTAAAATGTAAATGTAAAAATGTTAACTCCTTAGTGATGTGGACGACAAGGAACTTAAGTTAAAAAACTTATTGGGGATCGGTGTCCCTTCCAAAGGACGGTTGAGCTAACGTAGGCTAATGTGATTAGCATGAGGTTGTAAGTATCAAGAACATTTCTCAGGACATAGACATATCTGATATTGTCAGAAAACTTAAAGTCTTGTTAATCTAACTGCACTGTCCAATTTCCAGTAGCTAATACAGTGAAAGAATACCATGCTATTGTTTGAGGAGAGTGAACAATTTAGAACATGAAAAGTTATTAATAAAGAAATTAGACACATTTGGGCAGTCTTGATGCAACATTTTGAACAGAAATACAATGGTTCATTGGATCAGTCTGAAACTTTGCACATACACTGATGCCATCTAGTGGCCAAAGTCTAAATTGCAGCTTGGCTGGAATAATACATTATGGCCTTTCTCTTGCGAAAAAAAATATATATATAAGAACGGTTCGTTTTTTCTTTGTATTAATTTTTACCAGATCTATTGTGTTATATTCTTCTACATTCCTTTCACATTTCCACACACGTCAAAGTGTTTCCTTTCCAATGGTACCAAGCATATGCATATCCTTGCTTCAGGTCCTGAGCTACAGGCATTTAGATTTGGGTATGTCATTTTAGACGAAAATGAAAAAAATAAAAAAGAGGCCAATCCTTAAGAGCTCTCAACCCGCTCCACAACAGAGCCGTCAACAATGAGATATTTAAGTTCCAGTTGAGTTACTGCTGTCTCTGAATGTGTTCTACCCTTCTATAGTGACTCAACTTAACAGAGATCCTGTGGTTTTATGACTCAGCTATTTCTCTTCGTGTGTTTGTGTGTGTGTGTGTGTGTGTGTGTGTGTTTTTGTGTGTGTGTAAATGTGTGTGTGTTTGAGAGCTCTTCTGACTCATTCCTTTCCCTCTCCAGGCCTCAATGGGCTTTTCTGCCGACTCCAGCGGTGGGAGACAAGTAGGGCTTTGATCTGAGTGTGTTTGAGGACCTCTCTCTACAATAGGATTACAGTTAGTCATGACCTAACTTGGTCTGATCGGAGTGTGTGTGTGTCTGTGAGTTTGAGTGTGAGTGTGTGTGTGTGTGTGTGTGAGGTAGATATGACCTACCTTGGTCCCTGCTGTGAAACCTGATTACTCACAATACAGCTCCTCACTGCACTCTCATAGCAAAGTGTTTGCTATGTGTTCACCTAATTAGCATCAATAAACCATCCGCAGCACTTCAGCACCACAGGGAGGGAGATTGGAGAGCAAGGATGGAGAGAGATAACAGAACAAGGATGGAGAGATAACAGAACAGGATGGAGAGAGAGAATGAAGAACAAGGATGGAGAGAGATAACAGAACAAGGATGCAGAGAGATAACAGAACAAGGATGGAGAGAGATAACAGAACAAGGATGGAGAGAGAGATAAAAGAACAAGGATGGAGAGAGATAACAGAACAAGGATGTAGAGATAACAGAACAAGGATGGAGAGAGAGATAACAGAACAAGGATGATGAGAGAGAGAATAAAGAACAAGGATGGAGAGAGATGAA
>NC_138296.1:2367500-2395000 GCF_965601325.2 Salmo salar | reverse complement strand
ATGAGGTGGAGGGTGCCATGTTACGCTGAGGTACACACCATCTCGCCTATACGGTCGCACAGCCCAGTCCGCCCAGTACCAGCACCCCGCAGGTGCCAGGGCAAGGTGAGCATCGAGCCGGAAGGGGTGATGCCAACCCTGCACTCAAGACGGCCAGTGCGCCCTTTCAGTCCGGTGTTTCCCGCTAGACGCACTAGCATGGAGGTGCGTGTCTCCAGGCTGGCACGTCCAGTACCAGCCCCACGCATCAGGAGTCTAGTGCGTCAGCCCAGCCTCGACAGTCAAGAGTCACCAGAGCTGCCCGCCAGTCGTGAGTCACCAGAGCTGCCCGCCAGTCATGAGTCACCAGAGCTGCCCGCCAGTTGTAAGTCACCAGAGCTGCCCGCCAGTTGTAAGTCGCCAGAGCTGCCCGCCAGTTGTAAGTCACCAGAGCTGCCCGCCAGTCGGAAGTCGCCAGAGCTGCCCGCCAGTCGGAAGTCGCCAGAGCTGCCCGCCAGTCGGAAGTCGCCAGAGCTGCCCGCCAGTCGGAAGTCGCCAGAGCTGCCCGCCAGTCGGAAGTCGCCAGAGCTGCCCGCCAGTCGGAAGTCGCCAGAGCTGCCCGCCAGTCGAAGTCACCAGAGCTGCCCGCCAGTCAACAGTCACCAGAGCTGCCCGCCAGTCGGAAGTCGCCAGAGCTGCCCGCCAGTCGGAAGTCGCCAGAGCTGCCCGCCAGTCGGAAGTCGCCAGAGCTGCCCGCCAGTCGGAAGTCACCAGAGCTGCCCGCCAGTCAACAGTCACCAGAGCTGCCCGCCAGTCGGAAGTCGCCAGAGCTGCCCGCCAGTCGGAAGTCACCAGAGCTGCCCGCCAGTCAACAGTCACCAGAGCTGCCCGCCAGTCAACAGTCACCAGAGCTGCCCGCCAGTCGGAAGTCGCCAGAGCTGCCCGCCAGTCGGAAGTCGCCAGAGCTGCCCGCCAGTCGTAAGTCGCCAGAGCCACCCGCCAGTCAGGAGCCGCCAGAGCCGCCCGCTAGTCAGGAGCCGCCAGAGGGGCCCGGCTGCCTGGAGCCGCCGGAGGGCCCGGCTGCCTGGAGCCGCCGGAGTGGCCCGACGGCCCGGGTCTGCCAGAGTGGCCCGACGGCCCGGGTCTGCCAGAGTGGCCCGACTGCCCGGGTCTGCCAGAGTGGCCCGACTGCCCGGGTCTGCCAGAGTGGCCCGACTGCCCGGGTCTGCCAGAGTGGCCCGACTGCCCTCCGGCCCAGCCCGAGTGGCCCTCCTGCCCTCCGGCCCAGCCCGAGTGGCCCTCCTGCCCTCCGGCCCAGCCCGATTGGCCCTCCTGCCCTCCGGCCCAGCCCGATTGGCCCTCCTGCCCTCCGGCCCAGCCCGAGTGGCCCTCCTGCCCTCCGGCCCAGCCCGAGTGGCCTTCCTGCCCTCCGGCCCAGCCCGAGTGGCCCTCCTGCCCTCCGGCCCAGCCCGAGTGGCCCTCCTGCTCCTACATACCTACAACTACCTGCTACCCCTACCTACATTATATTACCTACACTACCTGGTACCCCTACCTACATTATATTACCTCAAATACCTGGTACCCCTACCTACATTATATTACCTCAACTACCTGGTACCCCTACCTACATTATATTACCTCAACTACCTGGTACCCCTACCTACATTATATTACCTACAACTACCTGGTACCCCTACCTACATTATATTACCTACAACTACCTGGTACCCCTACCTACATTATATTACTAACAACTACCTGGTACCCCTACCTACATTATATTACCCCAACTACCTGGTACCCCTACCTACATTATATTACCTCTACTACCTGGTACCCCTACCTACATTATATTACCTACAACTACCTGGTACCCCTACCTACATTATATTACTAACAACTACCTGGTACCCCTACCTACATTATATTACCCCAACTACCTGGTACCCCTACCTACATTATATTACCTCTACTACCTGGTACCCCTACCTACATTATATTACCTCTACTACCTGGTACCCCTACCTACATTATATTACCTCAACTACCTGGTACCCCTACCTACATTATATTACCTACAACTACCTGGTACCCCTACCTACATTATATTACCTCTACTACCTGGTACCCCTACCTACATTATATTACCTACAACTACCTGGTACCCCTACCTACATTATATTACCTCTACTACCTGATACCCCTACCTACATTATATTACCTACAACTACCTGGTACCCCTACCTACATTATATTACCTCTACTACCTGGTACCCCTACCTACATTATATTACCTCAACTACCAGGTAGCCCTACCTACATTATATTACCTCTACTACCTGGTACCCCTACCTACATTATATTACCTCTACTACCTGGTACCCCTACCTACATTATATTACCTACAACTACCTGGTACCCCTACATTATATTACCTACAACTACCTGGTACCCCTACCTACATTATATTACCTACAACTACCTGGTACCCCTACCTACATTATATTACCTCTACTACCTGGTACCCCTACCGACATTATATTACCTCTACTACCTGGTACCCCTACCTACATTATATTACCTCAACTACCTGATACCCCTACCTACATTATATTACCTACAACTACCTGGTACCCCTACCTACATTATATTACCTCTACTACCTGGTACCCCTACCTACATTATATTACCTCAACTACCTGGTAGCCCTACCTACATTATATTACCTCTACTACCTGGTACCCCTACCTACATTATATTACCTACAACTACCTGGTACCCCTACCTACATTATATTACCTCTACTACCTGGTACCCCTACCTACATTATATTACCTACAACTACCTGGTACCCCTACATTATATTACCTACAACTACCTGGTACCCCTACCTACATTATATTACCTACAACTACCTGGTACCCCTACCTACATTATATTACCTCTACTACCTGATACCCCTACCTACATTATATTACCTACAACTACCTGGTACCCCTACCTACATTATATTACCTCAACTACCTGGTACCCCTATCTACAACTACCTGGTACCCCTACCTACATTATATTACATCTACTACCTGGTACCCCTACCTACATTATATTACCTCAACTACCTGGTACCCCTACCTACATTATATTACCTACAACTACCTGGTACCCCTACCTACATTATATTACCTCAACTACCTGCTACCCCTACCTACATTATATTACCTCAATTACCTGGTACCCCTACCTACATTATATTACCTCAACTACCTGGTACCCCTACCTACAACTACCTGGTACCCCTACCTACATTATATTACCTCTACTACCTGGTACCCCTACCTACATTATATTACCTCAATTACCTGGTACCCCTACCTATATTATATTACCTACAACTACCTGGTACCCCTACAACTACCTGGTACCCCTACCTACATTATATTACCTACAACTACCTGGTACCCCTACCTACATTATATTACCTCTACTACCTGGTACCCCTACCTACATTATATTACCTACAACTACCTGGTACCCCTACCTACATTATATTACCTCTACTACCTGGTACCCCTACCGACATTATATTACCTCTACTACCTGGTACCCCTACCTACATTATATTACCTCAACTACCTGATACCCCTACCTACATTATATTACCTACAACTACCTGGTACCCCTACCTACATTATATTACCTCTACTACCTGGTACCCCTACCTACATTATATTACCTCAACTACCTGGTAGCCCTACCTACATTATATTACCTCTACTACCTGGTACCCCTACCTACATTATATTACCTACAACTACCTGGTACCCCTACCTACATTATATTACCTCTACTACCTGGTACCCCTACCTACATTATATTACCTACAACTACCTGGTACCCCTACATTATATTACCTACAACTACCTGGTACCCCTACCTACATTATATTACCTACAACTACCTGGTACCCCTACCTACATTATATTACCTCTACTACCTGATACCCCTACCTACATTATATTACCTACAACTACCTGGTACCCCTACCTACATTATATTACCTCAACTACCTGGTACCCCTATCTACAACTACCTGGTACCCCTACCTACATTATATTACATCTACTACCTGGTACCCCTACCTACATTATATTACCTCAACTACCTGGTACCCCTACCTACATTATATTACCTACAACTACCTGGTACCCCTACCTACATTATATTACCTCAACTACCTGCTACCCCTACCTACATTATATTACCTCAATTACCTGGTACCCCTACCTACATTATATTACCTCAACTACCTGGTACCCCTACCTACAACTACCTGGTACCCCTACCTACATTATATTACCTCTACTACCTGGTACCCCTACCTACATTATATTACCTCAATTACCTGGTACCCCTACCTATATTATATTACCTACAACTACCTGGTACCCCTACAACTACCTGGTACCCCTACCTACATTATATTACCTACAACTACCTGGTACCCCTACCTACATTATATTACCTCTACTACCTGATACCCCTACCTACATTATATTACCTACAACTACCTGGTACCCCTACCTACATTATATTACCTCTACTACCTGGTACCCCTACCTACATTATATTACCTCAACTACCTGGTAGCCCTACCTACATTATATTACCTCTACTACCTGGTACCCCTACCTACATTATATTACCTACAACTACCTGGTACCCCTACCTACATTATATTACATCTACTACCTGGTACCCCTACCTACATTATATTACCTACAACTACCTGGTACCCCTACCTACATTATATTACCTACAACTACCTGGTACCCCTACCTACATTATATTACCTACAACTACCTGGTATCCCTACCTACATTATATTACCTCTACTACCTGATACCCCTACCTACATTATATTACCTACAACTACCTGGTACCCCTACCTACATTATATTACCTCAACTACCTGGTACCCCTATCTACAACTACCTGGTATCCCTACCTACATTATATTACATCTACTACCTGGTACCCCTACCTACATTATATTACCTCAACTACCTGGTACCCCTACCTACATTATATTACCTACAACTACCTGGTACCCCTACCTACATTATATTACCTCAACTACCTGGTACCCCTACCTACATTATATTACCTCAATTACCTGGTATCCCTACCTACATTATATTACCTCAACTACCTGGTACCCCTACCTACAACTACCTGGTACCCCTACCTACATTATATTACCTCTACTACCTGGTACCCCTACCTACATTATATTACCTCAATTACCTGGTACCCCTACCTATATTATATTACCTACAACTACCTGGTACCCCTACAACTACCTGGTACCCCTACCTACATTATATTACCTCTACTACCTGGTACCCCTACCTACATTATATTACCTCAACTACCTGGTAGCCCTACCTACATTATATTACCTCTACTACCTGGTACCCCTACCTACATTGTATTACCTACAACTACCTGGTACCCCTACCTACATTATATTACCCCAACTACCTGGTACCCCTACCTACATTATATTACCTCTACTACCTGGTACCCCTACCTACATTATATTACCTCTACTACCTGGTACCCCTACCTACATTATATTACCTCAACTACCTGGTACCCCTACCTACATTATATTACCTACAACTACCTGGTACCCCTACCTACAATATATTACCTACAACTACCTGGTACCCCTACCTACATTATATTACCTCTACTACCTGGTACCCCTACCTACATTATATTACCTCAACTACCTGGTAGCCCTACCTACATTATATTACCTCTACTACCTGGTACCCCTACCTACATTATATTACCTACAACTACCTGGTACCCCTACCTACATTATATTACCTCTACTACCTGGTACCCCTACCTACATTATATTACCTACAACTACCTGGTACCCCTACATTATATTACCTACAACTACCTGGTACCCCTACCTACATTATATTACCTACAACTACCTGGTACCCCTACCTACATTATATTACCTCTACTACCTGATACCCCTACCTACATTATATTACCTACAACTACCTGGTACCCCTACCTACATTATATTACATCTACTACCTGGTACCCCTACCTACATTATATTACCTCTACTACCTGGTACCCCTACCTACATTATATTACCTACAACTACCTGGTACCCCTACCTACATTATATTACCTCAACTACCTGCTACCCCTACCTACATTATATTACCTCAATTACCTGGTACCCCTACCTACATTATATTACCTCAACTACCTGGTACCCCTACCTACAACTACCTGGTACCCCTACCTACATTATATTACCTCTACTACCTGGTACCCCTACCTACATTATATTACCTCAATTACCTGGTACCCCTACCTATATTATATTACCTACAACTACCTGGTACCCCTACAACTACCTGGTACCCCTACCTACATTATATTACCTACAACTACCTGGTACCCCTACCTACATTATATTACCTCTACTACCTGATACCCCTACCTACATTATATTACCTACAACTACCTGGTACCCCTACCTACATTATATTACCTCTACTACCTGGTACCCCTACCTACATTATATTACCTCAACTACCTGGTAGCCCTACCTACATTATATTACCTCTACTACCTGGTACCCCTACCTACATTATATTACCTACAACTACCTGGTACCCCTACCTACATTATATTACATCTACTACCTGGTACCCCTACCTACATTATATTACCTACAACTACCTGGTACCCCTACCTACATTATATTACCTACAACTACCTGGTACCCCTACCTACATTATATTACCTACAACTACCTGGTACCCCTACCTACATTATATTACCTCTACTACCTGATACCCCTACCTACATTATATTACCTCAACTACCTGGTAGCCCTACCTACATTATATTACCTCTACTACCTGGTACCCCTACCTACATTATATTACCTCAACTACCTGGTAGCCCTACCTACATTATATTACCTCTACTACCTGGTACCCCTACCTACATTATATTACCTACAACTACCTGGTACCCCTACCTACATTATATTACATCTACTACCTGGTACCCCTACCTACATTATATTACCTACAACTACCTGGTACCCCTACCTACATTATATTACCTACAACTACCTGGTACCCCTACCTACATTATATTACCTACAACTACCTGGTACCCCTACCTACATTATATTACCTCTACTACCTGATACCCCTACCTACATTATATTACCTACAACTACCTGGTACCCCTACCTACATTATATTACCTCAACTACCTGGTACCCCTATCTACAACTACCTGGTATCCCTACCTACATTATATTACATCTACTACCTGGTACCCCTACCTACATTATATTACCTCAACTACCTGGTACCCCTACCTACATTATATTACCTACAACTACCTGGTACCCCTACCTACATTATATTACCTCAACTACCTGGTACCCCTACCTACATTATATTACCTCAATTACCTGGTATCCCTACCTACATTATATTACCTCAACTACCTGGTACCCCTACCTACAACTACCTGGTACCCCTACCTACATTATATTACCTCTACTACCTGGTACCCCTACCTACATTATATTACCTCAATTACCTGGTACCCCTACCTATATTATATTACCTACAACTACCTGGTACCCCTACAACTACCTGGTACCCCTACCTACATTATATTACCTCTACTACCTGGTACCCCTACCTACATTATATTACCTCAACTACCTGGTAGCCCTACCTACATTATATTACCTCTACTACCTGGTACCCCTACCTACATTGTATTACCTACAACTACCTGGTACCCCTACCTACATTATATTACCCCAACTACCTGGTACCCCTACCTACATTATATTACCTCTACTACCTGGTACCCCTACCTACATTATATTACCTCTACTACCTGGTACCCCTACCTACATTATATTACCTCAACTACCTGGTACCCCTACCTACATTATATTACCTACAACTACCTGGTACCCCTACCTACAATATATTACCTACAACTACCTGGTACCCCTACCTACATTATATTACCTCTACTACCTGGTACCCCTACCTACATTATATTACCTACAACTACCTGGTACCCCTACCTACATTATATTACCTCTACTACCTGATACCCCTACCTACATTATATTACCTACAACTACCTGGTACCCCTACCTACATTATATTACCTCTACTACCTGGTACCCCTACCTACATTATATTACCTCAACTACCTGGTAGCCCTACCTACATTATATTACCTCTACTACCTGGTACCCCTACCTACATTATATTACCTACAACTACCTGGTACCCCTACCTACATTATATTACCTCAACTACCTGGTACCCCTACCTACATTATATTACCTACAACTACCTGGTACCCCTACCTACATTATATTACCTCAACTACCTGGTACCCCTACCTACATTATATTACCTCAATTACCTGGTACCCCTACCTACATTATATTACCTCAACTACCTGGTACCCCTACCTACAACTACCTGGTACCCCTACCTACATTATATTACCTCTACTACCTGGTACCCCTACCTACATTATATTACCTCAATTACCTGGTACCCCTACCGATATTATATTACCTACAACTACCTGGTACCCCTACAACTACCTGGTACCCCTACCTACATTATATTACCTACAACTACCTGGTACCCCTACCTACATTATATTACCTCTACTACCTGATACCCCTACCTACATTATATTACCTACAACTACCTGGTACCCCTACCTACATTATATTACCTCTACTACCTGGTACCCCTACCTACATTATATTACCTCAACTACCTGGTAGCCCTACCTACATTATATTACCTCTACTACCTGGTACCCCTACCTACATTGTATTACCTACAACTACCTGGTACCCCTACCTACATTATATTACCCCAACTACCTGGTACCCCTACCTACATTATATTACCTCTACTACCTGGTACCCCTACCTACATTATATTACCTCTACTACCTGGTACCCCTACCTACATTATATTACCTCAACTACCTGGTACCCCTACCTACATTATATTACCTACAACTACCTGGTACCCCTACCTACAATATATTACCTACAACTACCTGGTACCCCTACCTACATTATATTACCTCTACTACCTGGTACCCGTACCTACATTATATTACCTACAACTACCTGGTACCCCTACCTACATTATATTACCTCTACTACCTGATACCCCTACCTACATTATATTACCTCAATTACCTGGTACCCCTACCGATATTATATTACCTACAACTACCTGGTACCCCTACAACTACCTGGTACCCCTACCTACATTATATTACCTACAACTACCTGGTACCCCTACCTACATTATATTACCTCTACTACCTGGTACCCCTACCTACATTATATTACCTCAATTACCTGGTACCCCTACCGATATTATATTACCTACAACTACCTGGTACCCCTACAACTACCTGGTACCCCTACCTACATTATATTACCTACAACTACCTGGTACCCCTACCTACATTATATTACCTCTACTACCTGATACCCCTACCTACATTATATTACCTACAACTACCTGGTACCCCTACCTACATTATATTACCTCTACTACCTGGTACCCCTACCTACATTATATTACCTCAACTACCTGGTACCCCTACCTACATTATATTACCTACAACTACCTGGTACCCCTACCTACATTATATTACCTCAACTACCTGGTACCCCTACCTACATTATATTACCTCAATTACCTGGTACCCCTACCTACATTATATTACCTCAACTACCTGGTACCCCTACCTACAACTACCTGGTACCCCTACCTACATTATATTACCTCTACTACCTGGTACCCCTACCTACATTATATTACCTCAATTACCTGGTACCCCTACCGATATTATATTACCTACAACTACCTGGTACCCCTACAACTACCTGGTACCCCTACCTACATTATATTACCTACAACTACCTGGTACCCCTACCTACATTATATTACCTCTACTACCTGATACCCCTACCTACATTATATTACCTACAACTACCTGGTACCCCTACCTACATTATATTACCTCTACTACCTGGTACCCCTACCTACATTATATTACCTCAACTACCTGGTAGCCCTACCTACATTATATTACCTCTACTACCTGGTACCCCTACCTACATTGTATTACCTACAACTACCTGGTACCCCTACCTACATTATATTACCCCAACTACCTGGTACCCCTACCTACATTATATTACCTCTACTACCTGGTACCCCTACCTACATTATATTACCTCTACTACCTGGTACCCCTACCTACATTATATTACCTCAACTACCTGGTACCCCTACCTACATTATATTACCTACAACTACCTGGTACCCCTACCTACAATATATTACCTACAACTACCTGGTACCCCTACCTACATTATATTACCTCTACTACCTGGTACCCCTACCTACATTATATTACCTACAACTACCTGGTACCCCTACCTACATTATATTACCTCTACTACCTGATACCCCTACCTACATTATATTACCTACAACTACCTGGTACCCCTACCTACATTATATTACCTCTACTACCTGGTACCCCTACCTACATTATATTACCTCAACTACCTGGTAGCCCTACCTACATTATATTACCTCTACTACCTGGTACCCCTACCTACATTGTATTACCTACAACTACCTGGTACCCCTACCTACATTATATTACCCCAACTACCTGGTACCCCTACCTACATTATATTACCTCTACTACCTGGTACCCCTACCTACATTATATTACCTCTACTACCTGGTACCCCTACCTACATTATATTACCTCAACTACCTGGTACCCCTACCTACATTATATTACCTACAACTACCTGGTACCCCTACCTACAATATATTACCTACAACTACCTGGTACCCCTACCTACATTATATTACCTCTACTACCTGGTACCCCTACCTACATTATATTACCTACAACTACCTGGTACCCCTACCTACATTATATTACCTCTACTACCTGATACCCCTACCTACATTATATTACCTACAACTACCTGGTACCCCTACCTACATTATATTACCTCTACTACCTGGTACCCCTACCTACATTATATTACCTCAACTACCTGGTAGCCCTACCTACATTATATTACCTCTACTACCTGGTACCCCTACCTACATTATATTACCTACAACTACCTGGTACCCCTACCTACATTATATTACCTCTACTACCTGGTACCCCTACCTACATTATATTACCTACAACTACCTGGTACCCCTAAATTATATTACCTACAACTACCTGGTACCCCTACCTACATTATATTACCTACAACTACCTGGTACCCCTACCTACATTATATTACCTCTACTACCTGATACCCCTACCTACATTATATTACCTACAACTACCTGGTACCCCTAACTACATTATATTACCTCAACTACCTGGTACCTCTACCTACAACTACCTGGTACCCCTACCTACATTATATTACATCTACTACCTGGTACCCCTACCTACATTATATTACCTCAACTACCTGGTACCCCTACCTACATTATATTACCTACAACTACCTGGTACCCCTACCTACATTATATTACCTCAACTACCAGGTACCCCTACCTACATTATATTACCTCAATTACCTGGTACCCCTACCTACATTATATTACCTCAACTACCTGGTACCCCTACCTACAACTACCTGGTACCCCTACCTACATTATATTACCTCTACTACCTGGTACCCCTACCTACATTATATTACCTCAATTACCTGGTACCCCTACCTATATTATATTACCTACAACTACCTGGTACCCCTACAACTACCTTGTACCCCTACAACTACCTGGTACCCCTACCTACATTATATTACCTACAACTACCTGGTACCCCTACCTACATTATATTACCTCTACTACCTGATACCCCTAACTACATTATATTACCTACAACTACCTGGTACCCCTACCTACATTATATTACCTCTACTACCTGGTACCCCTACCTACATTATATTACCTCAACTACCTGGTAGCCCTACCTACATTATATTACCTCTACTACCTGGTACCCCTACCTACATTATATTACCTACAACTACCTGGTACCCCTACCTACATTATATTACCCCAACTACCTGGTACCCCTACCTACATTATATTACCTTTACTACCTGGTACCCCTACCTACATTATATTACCTTTACTACCTGGTACCCCTACCTACATTATATTACCTCTACTACCTGGTACCCCTACCTACATTATATTACCTCAACTACCTGGTACCCCTACCTACATTATATTACCTACAACTACCTGGTACCCCTACCTACAATATATTACCTACAACTACCTGGTACCCCTACCTACATTATATTACCTCTACTACCTGGTACCCCTACCTACATTATATTACCTACAACTACCTGGTACCCCTACCTACATTATATTACCTCTACTACCTGATACCCCTACCTACATTATATTACCTACAACTACCTGGTACCCCTACCTACATTATATTACCTCTACTACCTGGCACCCCCACCTACATTATATTACCTCAACTACCTGGTAGCCCTACCTACATTATATTACCTCTACTACCTGGTACCCCTACCTACATTATATTACCTACAACTACCTGGTACCCCTACCTACCTAATATATTACCTCTACTACCTGGTACCCCTACCTACATTATATTACCTACAACTACCTGGTACCCCTACATTATATTACCTACAACTACCTGGTACCCCTACCTACAATATATTACCTACAACTACCTGGTACCCCTACCTACATTATATTACCTCTACTACCTGGTACCCCTACTTACATTATATTACCTACAACTACCTGGTACCCCTACCTACATTATATTACCTCAACTACCTGGTACCCCTACCTACATTATATTACCTACAACTACCTGGTACCCCTACCTACATTATATTACCTCAACTACCTGGTACTCCTACCTACAACTACCTGGTACCCCTACGTACATTATATTACCTCTACTACCTGGTACCCCTACCTATATTATATTACCTACAACTACCTGGTACCCCTACAACTACCTGGTACCCCTACAACTACCTGGTACCCCTACCTACATTATATTACCTACAACTACCTGGTACCCCTACCTACATTATATTACCTCTACTACCTGATACCTCTACCTACATTATATTACCTACAACTACCTGGTACCCCTACCTACATTCTATTACCTCTACTACCTGGTACCCCTACCTACATTATATTACCTCAACTACCGGGTAGCCCTACCTACATTATATTACCTCTACTACCTGGTACCCCTACCTACAATATATTACCTACAACTACCTGGTACCCCTACCTACATTATATTACCTCTACTACCTGGTACCCCTACCTACATTATATTACCTACAACTACCTGGTACCCCTACCTACATTATATTACCTCTACTACCTGATACCCCTACCTACATTATATTACCTACAACTACCTGGTACCCCTACCTACATTATATTACCTCTACTACCTGGTACCCCTACCTACATTATATTACCTCAACTACCTGGTAGCCCTACCTACATTATATTACCTCTACTACCTGGTACCCCTACCTACATTATATTACCTACAACTACCTGGTACCCCTACCTACCTAATATATTACCTCTACTACCTGGTACCCCTACCTACATTATATTACCTACAACTACCTGGTACCCCTACATTATATTACCTACAACTACCTGGTACCCCTACCTACATTATATTACCTACAACTACCTGGTACCCCTACCTACATTATATTACCTCTACTACCTGATACCCCTACCTACATTATATTACCTACAACTACCTGGTACCCCTACCTACATTATATTACCTCAACTACCTGGTACCCCTACCTACATTATATTACCTACAACTACCTGGTACCCCTACAACTACCTGGTACCCCTACAACTACCTGGTACCCCTACCTACATTATATTACCTACAACTACCTGGTACCCCTACCTACATTATATTACCTCTACTACCTGATACCCCTACCTACATTATATTACCTACAACTACCTGGTACCCCTACATACATTATATTACCTCTACTACCTGGTACCCCTACCTACATTATATTACCTCAACTACCTGGTAGCCCTACCTACATTATATTACCTCTACTACCTGGTACCCCACCTACATTATATTACCTACAACTACCTGGTACCCCTACCTACATTATATTACCCCAACTACCTGGTACCCCTACCTACATTATATTACCTCTACTACCTGGTACCCCTACCTACATTATATTACCTCTACTACCTGGTACCCCTACCTACATTATATTACCTCAACTACCTGGTACCCCTACCTACATTATATTACCTACAACTACCTGGTACCCCTACCTACAATATATTACCTACAACTACCTGGTACCCCTACCTACATTATATTACCTCTACTACCTGGTACCCCTACCTACATTATATTACCTACAACTACCTGGTACCCCTACATTATATTACCTACAACTACCTGGTACCCCTACCTACATTATATTACCTCTACTACCTGATACCCCTACCTACATTATATTACCTACAACTACCTGGTACCCCTACCTACATTATATTACCTACAACTACCTGGTACCCCTACCTACATTATATTACCTCTACTACCTGGTACCCCTACCTACATTATATTACCTCAACTACCTGGTAGCCCTACCTACATTATATTACCTCTACTACCTGGTACCCCTACCTACATTATATTACCTACAACTACCTGGTACCCCTACCTACATTATATTACCTCTACTACCTGGTACCCCTACCTACATTATATTACCTACAACTACCTGGTACCCCTACATTATATTACCTACAACTACCTGGTACCCCTACCTACATTATATTACCTACAACTACCTGGTACCCCTACCTACATTATATTACCTCAACTACCTGGTACCCCTACCTACAACTACCTGGTACCCCTACCTACATTATATTACCTCAACTACCTGGTAGCCCTACCTACATTATATTACCTCTACTACCTGGTACCCTTACCTACATTATATTACCTACAACTACCTGGTACCCCTACCTACATTATATTACCTCTACTACCTGGTACCCCTACCTACATTATATTACCTACAACTACCTGGTACCCCTACCTACATTATATTACCTCTACTACCTGGTACCCCTACCTACATTATATTACCTACAACTACCTGGTACCCCTACATTATATTACCTACAACTACCTGGTACACCTACCTACATTATATTACCTACAACTACCTGGTACCCCTACATTATATTACCTACAACTACCTGGTACCCCTACCTACATTATATTACCTACAACTACCTGGTACCCCTACCTACATTATATTACCTCAATTACCTGGTACCCCTACCTATATTATATTACCTACAACTACCTGGTACCCCTACAACTACCTGGTACCCCTACAACTACCTGGTACCCCTACCTACATTATATTACCTACAACTACCTGGTACCCCTACCTACATTATATTACCTCTACTACCTGATACCCCTACCTACATTATATTACCTACAACTACCTGGTACCCCTACCTACATTATATTACCTCTACTACCTGGTACCCCTACCTACATTATATTACCTCAACTACCTGGTAGCCCTACCTACATTATATTACCTCTACTACCTGGTACCCCTACCTACATTATATTACCTACAACTACCTGGTACCCCTACCTACATTATATTACCCCAACTACCTGGTACCCCTACCTACATTATATTACCTCTACTACCTGGTACCCCTACCTACATTATATTACCTCTACTACCTGGTAACCCTACCTACATTATATTACCTCAACTACCTGGTACCCCTACCTACATTATATTACCTACAACTACCTGGTACCCCTACCTACAATATATTACCTACAACTACCTGGTACCCCTACCTACATTATATTACCTCAACTACCTGGTACCCCTACCTACAACTACCTGGTACCCCTACCTACATTATATTACATCTACTACCTGGTACCCCTACCTACATTATATTACCTCAACTACCTGGTACCCCTACCTACATTATATTACCTACAACTACCTGGTACCCCTACCTACATTATATTACCTCAACTACCTGGTACCCCTACCTACATTATATTACCTCAATTACCTGGTACCCCTACCTACATTATATTACCTCAACTACCTGGTACCCCTACCTACAACTACCTGGTACCCCTACCTACATTATATTACCTCTACTACCTGGTACCCCTACCTACATTATATTACCTCAATTACCTGGTACCCCTACCTATATTATATTACCTACAACTACCTGGTACCCCTACAACTACCTGGTACCCCTACAACTACCTGGTACCCCTACCTACATTATATTACCTACAACTACCTGGTACCCCTACCTACATTATATTACCTCTACTACCTGATACCCCTACCTACATTATATTACCTACAACTACCTGGTACCCCTACCTACATTATATTACCTCAACTACCTGGTACCCCTACCTACATTATATTACCTCAACTACCTGGTACCCCTACCTACATTATATTACCTACAACTACCTGGTACCCCTACCTACATTATATTACCTCAACTACCTGGTACTCCTACCTACAACTACCTGGTACCCCTACGTACATTATATTACCTCTACTACCTGGTACCCCTACCTACATTATATTACCTCAATTACCTGGTACCCCTACCTATATTATATTACCTACAACTACCTGGTACCCCTACAACTACCTGGTACCCCTACAACTACCTGGTACCCCTACCTACATCATATTACCTACAACTACCTGGTACCCCTACCTACATTATATTACCTCTACTACCTGATACCCCTACCTACATTATATTACCTACAACTACCTGGTACCCCTACCTACATTATATTACCTCTACTACCTGGTACCCCTACCTACATTATATTACCTCAACTACCTGGTACCCCTACCTACATTATATTACCTCAATTACCTGGTACCCCTACCTACATTATATTACCTCAACTACCTGGTACTCCTACCTACAACTACCTGGTACCCCTACGTACATTATATTACCTCTACTACCTGGTACCCCTACCTACATTATATTACCTCAATTACCTGGTACCCCTACCTATATTATATTACCTACAACTACCTGGTACCCCTACAACTACCTGGTACCCCTACAACTACCTGGTACCCCTACCTACATTATATTACCTACAACTACCTGGTACCCCTACCTACATTATATTACCTCTACTACCTGATACCCCTACCTACATTATATTACCTACAACTACCTGGTACCCCTACCTACATTATATTACCTCTACTACCTGGTACCCCTACCTACATTATATTACCTCAACTACCTGGTAGCCCTACCTACATTATATTACCTCTACTACCTGGTACCCCTACCTACATTATATTACCTACAACTACCTGGTACCCCTACCTACATTATATTACCCCAACTACCTGGTACCCCTACCTACATTATATTACCTCTACTACCTGGTACCCCTACCTACATTATATTACCTCTACTACCTGGTACCCCTACCTACATTATATTACCTCAACTACCTGGTACCCCTACCTACATTATATTACCTACAACTACCTGGTACCCCTACCTACAATATATTACCTACAACTACCTGGTACCCCTACCTACATTATATTACCTCTACTACCTGGTACCCCTACCTACATTATATTACCTACAACTACCTGGTACCCCTACCTACATTATATTACCTCTACTACCTGATACCCCTACCTACATTATATTACCTACAACTACCTGGTACCCCTACCTACATTATATTACCTCTACTACCTGGTACCCCTACCTACATTATATTACCTCAACTACCTGGTAGCCCTACCTACATTATATTACCTCTACTACCTGGTACCCCTACCTACATTATATTACCTACAACTACCTGGTACCCCTACCTACATTATATTACCTCTACTACCTGGTACCCCTACCTACATTATATTACCTACAACTACCTGGTACCCCTACATTATATTACCTACAACTACCTGGTACCCCTACCTACATTATATTACCTACAACTACCTGGTACCCCTACCTACATTATATTACCTACAACTACCTGGTACCCCTACCTACATTATATTACCTCAACTACCTGGTACCCCTACCTACAACTACCTGGTACCCCTACCTACATTATATTACCTCAACTACCTGGTACCCCTACCTACATTATATTACCTCAATTACCTGGTACCCCTACCTACATTATATTACCTCAACTACCTGGTACCCCTACCTACAACTACCTGGTACCCCTACCTACATTATATTACCTCTACTACCTGGTACCCCTACCTACATTATATTACCTCAATTACCTGGTACCCCTACCTATATTATATTACCTACAACTACCTGGTACCCCTACAACTACCTGGTACCCCTACAACTACCTGGTACCCCTACCTACATTATATTACCTACAACTACCTGGTACCCCTACCTACATTATATTACCTCTACTACCTGATACCCCTACCTACATTATATTACCTACAACTACCTGGTACCCCTACCTACATTATATTACCTCAACTACCTGGTACCCCTACCTACATTATATTACCTCAACTACCTGGTACCCCTACCTACATTATATTACCTACAACTACCTGGTACCCCTACCTACATTATATTACCTCAACTACCTGGTACTCCTACCTACAACTACCTGGTACCCCTACGTACATTATATTACCTCTACTACCTGGTACCCCTACCTACATTATATTACCTCAATTACCTGGTACCCCTACCTATATTATATTACCTACAACTACCTGGTACCCCTACAACTACCTGGTACCCCTACAACTACCTGGTACCCCTACCTACATCATATTACCTACAACTACCTGGTACCCCTACCTACATTATATTACCTCTACTACCTGATACCCCTACCTACATTATATTACCTACAACTACCTGGTACCCCTACCTACATTATATTACCTCTACTACCTGGTACCCCTACCTACATTATATTACCTCAACTACCTGGTACCCCTACCTACATTATATTACCTCAATTACCTGGTACCCCTACCTACATTATATTACCTCAACTACCTGGTACTCCTACCTACAACTACCTGGTACCCCTACGTACATTATATTACCTCTACTACCTGGTACCCCTACCTACATTATATTACCTCAATTACCTGGTACCCCTACCTATATTATATTACCTACAACTACCTGGTACCCCTACAACTACCTGGTACCCCTACAACTACCTGGTACCCCTACCTACATTATATTACCTACAACTACCTGGTACCCCTACCTACATTATATTACCTCTACTACCTGATACCCCTACCTACATTATATTACCTACAACTACCTGGTACCCCTACCTACATTATATTACCTCTACTACCTGGTACCCCTACCTACATTATATTACCTCAACTACCTGGTAGCCCTACCTACATTATATTACCTCTACTACCTGGTACCCCTACCTACATTATATTACCTACAACTACCTGGTACCCCTACCTACATTATATTACCCCAACTACCTGGTACCCCTACCTACATTATATTACCTCTACTACCTGGTACCCCTACCTACATTATATTACCTCTACTACCTGGTACCCCTACCTACATTATATTACCTCAACTACCTGGTACCCCTACCTACATTATATTACCTACAACTACCTGGTACCCCTACCTACAATATATTACCTACAACTACCTGGTACCCCTACCTACATTATATTACCTCTACTACCTGGTACCCCTACCTACATTATATTACCTACAACTACCTGGTACCCCTACCTACATTATATTACCTCTACTACCTGATACCCCTACCTACATTATATTACCTACAACTACCTGGTACCCCTACCTACATTATATTACCTCTACTACCTGGTACCCCTACCTACATTATATTACCTCAACTACCTGGTAGCCCTACCTACATTATATTACCTCTACTACCTGGTACCCCTACCTACATTATATTACCTACAACTACCTGGTACCCCTACATTATATTACCTACAACTACCTGGTACCCCTACCTACATTATATTACCTACAACTACCTGGTACCCCTACCTACAACTACCTGGTACCCCTACCTACATTATATTACCTCTACTACCTGGTACCCCTACCTACATTATATTACCTCAACTACCTGGTACGCCTACCTACATTATATTACCTTCAACTACCTTGTACCCCTACCTACATTATATTACCTCAACTACCTGGTACCCCTACCTACATTATATTACCTCAATTACCTGGTACCCCTACCTACATTATATTACCTCAACTACCTGGTACCCCTACCTACAACTACCTGGTACCCCTACCTACATTATATTACATCTACTACCTGGTACCGCTACCTACATTATATTACCTCAACTACCTGGTACCCCTACCTACATTATATTACCTACAACTACCTGGTACCCCTACCTACATTATATTACCTCAACTACCTGGTACCCCTACCTACATTATATTACCTCAATTACCTGGTACCCCTACCTACATTATATTACCTCAACTACCTGGTACCCCTACCTACAACTACCTGGTACCCCTACCTACATTATATTACCTCTACTACCTGGTACCCCTACCTACATTATATTACCTCAATTACCTGGTACCCCTACCTATATTATATTACCTACAACTACCTGGTACCCCTACAACTACCTGGTACCCCTACAACTACCTGGTACCCCTACCTACATTATATTACCTACAACTACCTGGTACCCCTACCTACATTATATTACCTCTACTACCTGATACCCCTACCTACATTATATTACCTACAACTACCTGGTACCCCTACCTACATTATATTATCTCTACTACCTGGTACCCCTACCTACATTATATTACCTCAACTACCTGGTACCCCTACCTACATTATATTACCTCAACTACCTGGTACCCCTACCTACAACTACCTGGTACCCCTACCTACATTATATTACCTCTACTACCTGGTACCCCTACCTACATTATATTACCTCAATTACCTGGTACCCCTACCTATATTATATTACCTACAACTACCTGGTAGCCCTACAACTACCTGGTACACCTACAACTACCTGGTACCCCTACCTACATTATATTACCTACAACTACCTGGTACCCCTACCTACATTATATTACCTCTACTACCTGATACCCCTACCTACATTATATTACCTACAACTACCTGGTACCCCTACCTACATTATATTACCTCTACTACCTGGTACCCCTACCTACATTATATTACCTCAACTACCTGGTAGCCCTACCTACATTATATTACCTCTACTACCTGGTACCCCTACATACATTATATTACCTACAACTACCTGGTACCCCTACCTACATTATATTACCTCTACTACCTGGTACCCCTACCTACATTATATTACCTACAACTACCTGGTACCCCTACCTACATTATATTACCTACAACTACCTGGTACCCCTACCTACATTATATTACCTCAACTACCTGGTACCCCTACCTACAACTACCTGGTACCCCTACCTACATTATATTACCTCTACTACCTGGTACCCCTACCTACATTATATTACCTACAACTACCTGGTATCCCTACCTACATTATATTACCTCTACTACCTGATACCCCTACCTACATTATATTACCTACAACTACCTGGTACCCCTACCTACATTATATTACCTCTACTACCTGGTACCCCTACCTACATTATATTACCTCAACTACCTGGTAGCCCTACCTACATTATATTACCTCTACTACCTGGTACCCCTACCTACATTATATTACCTACAACTACCTGGTACCCCTACCTACATTATATTACCCCAACTACCTGGTACCCCTACCTACATTATATTACCTCTACTACCTGGTACCCCTACCTACATTATATTACCTCTACTACCTGGTACCCCTACCTACATTATATTACCTCAACTACCTGGTACCCCTACCTACATTATATTACCTACAACTACCTGGTACCCCTACCTACAATATATTACCTACAACTACCTGGTACCCCTACCTACATTATATTACCTCTACTACCTGGTACCCCTACCTACATTATATTACCTACAACTACCTGGTACCCCTACCTACATTATATTACCTCTACTACCTGATACCCCTACCTACATTATATTACCTACAACTACCTGGTACCCCTACCTACATTATATTACCTCTACTACCTGGTACCCCTACCTACATTATATTACCTCAACTACCTGGTAGCCCTACCTACATTATATTACCTCTACTACCTGGTACCCCTACCTACATTATATTACCTACAACTACCTGGTACCCCTACCTACATTATATTACCTCTACTACCTGGTACCCCTACCTACATTATATTACCTACAACTACCTGGTACCCCTACATTATATTACCTACAACTACCTGGTACCCCTACCTACATTATATTACCTACAACTACCTGGTACCCCTACCTACAACTACCTGGTACCCCTACCTACATTATATTACCTCTACTACCTGGTACCCCTACCTACATTATATTACCTCAACTACCTGGTACGCCTACCTACATTATATTACCTTCAACTACCTTGTACCCCTACCTACATTATATTACCTCAACTACCTGGTACCCCTACCTACATTATATTACCTCAATTACCTGGTACCCCTACCTACATTATATTACCTCAACTACCTGGTACCCCTACCTACAACTACCTGGTACCCCTACCTACATTATATTACATCTACTACCTGGTACCGCTACCTACATTATATTACCTCAACTACCTGGTACCCCTACCTACATTATATTACCTACAACTACCTGGTACCCCTACCTACATTATATTACCTCAACTACCTGGTACCCCTACCTACATTATATTACCTCAATTACCTGGTACCCCTACCTACATTATATTACCTCAACTACCTGGTACCCCTACCTACAACTACCTGGTACCCCTACCTACATTATATTACCTCTACTACCTGGTACCCCTACCTACATTATATTACCTCAATTACCTGGTACCCCTACCTATATTATATTACCTACAACTACCTGGTACCCCTACAACTACCTGGTACCCCTACAACTACCTGGTACCCCTACCTACATTATATTACCTACAACTACCTGGTACCCCTACCTACATTATATTACCTCTACTACCTGATACCCCTACCTACATTATATTACCTACAACTACCTGGTACACCTACCTACATTATATTATCTCTACTACCTGGTACCCCTACCTACATTATATTACCTCAACTACCTGGTACCCCTACCTACATTATATTACCTCAACTACCTGGTACCCCTACCTACAACTACCTGGTACCCCTACCTACATTATATTACCTCTACTACCTGGTACCCCTACCTACATTATATTACCTCAATTACCTGGTACCCCTACCTATATTATATTACCTACAACTACCTGGTAGCCCTACAACTACCTGGTACACCTACAACTACCTGGTACCCCTACCTACATTATATTACCTACAACTACCTGGTACCCCTACCTACATTATATTACCTCTACTACCTGATACCCCTACCTACATTATATTACCTACAACTACCTGGTACCCCTACCTACATTATATTACCTCTACTACCTGGTACCCCTACCTACATTATATTACCTCAACTACCTGGTAGCCCTACCTACATTATATTACCTCTACTACCTGGTACCCCTACATACATTATATTACCTACAACTACCTGGTACCCCTACCTACATTATATTACCTCTACTACCTGGTACCCCTACCTACATTATATTACCTACAACTACCTGGTACCCCTACCTACATTATATTACCTACAACTACCTGGTACCCCTACCTACATTATATTACCTCAACTACCTGGTACCCCTACCTACAACTACCTGGTACCCCTACCTACATTATATTACCTCTACTACCTGGTACCCCTACCTACATTATATTACCTCAACTACCTGGTACCCCTACCTACATTATATTACCTACAACTACCTGGTACCCCTACCTACATTATATTACCTCAACTACCTGGTACCCCTACCTACATTATATTACCTCAATTACCTGGTACCCCTACCTACATTATATTACCTCAACTACCTGGTACCCCTACCTACATTATATTACCTCAACTACCTGGTACCCCTACCTACAACTACCTGGTACCCCTACCTACATTATATTACCTCTACTACCTGGTACCCCTACCTACATTATATTACCTCAATTACCTGGTACCCCTACCTATATTATATTACCTACAACTACCTGGTACCCCTACAACTACCTGGTACCCCTACAACTACCTGGTACCCCTACCTACATTATATTACCTACAACTACCTGGTACCCCTACCTACATTATATTACCTCTACTACCTGGTACCCCTACCTACATTATATTACCTACAACTACCTCGTACCCCTACCTACATTATATTGCCTCTACTACCTGGTACCCCTACCTACATTATATTACCTACAACTACCTGGTACCCCTACCTACATTATATTACCTCTACTACCTGGTACCCCTACCTACATTATATTACCTCTACTACCTGATACCCCTACCTACATTATATTACCTACAACTACCTGGTACCCCTACCTACATTATATTACCTCTACTACCTGGTACCCCTACCTACATTATATTACCTCAACTACCTGGTACCCCTACCTACATTATATTACCTCAACTACCTGGTACCCCTACCTACAACTACCTGGTACCCCTACCTACATTATATTACCTCTACTACCTGGTACCCCTACCTACATTATATTACCTCAATTACCTGGTACCCCTACCTATATTATATTACCTACAACTACCTGGTAGCCCTACAACTACCTGGTACACCTACAACTACCTGGTACCCCTACCTACATTATATTACCTACAACTACCTGGTACCCCTACCTACATTATATTACCTCTACTACCTGATACCCCTACCTACATTATATTACCTACAACTACCTGGTACCCCTACCTACATTATATTACCTCTACTACCTGGTACCCCTACCTACATTATATTACCTCAACTACCTGGTAGCCCTACCTACATTATATTACCTCTACTACCTGGTACCCCTACCTACATTATATTACCTACAACTACCTGGTACCCCTACCTACATTATATTACCTCTACTACCTGGTACCCCTACCTACATTATATTACCTACAACTACCTGGTACCCCTACCTACATTATATTACCTACAACTACCTGGTACCCCTACCTACATTATATTACCTCAACTACCTGGTAACCCTACCTACAACTACCTGGTACCCCTACCTACATTATATTACCTCTACTACCTGGTACCCCTACCTACATTATATTACCTCAACTACCTGGTACCCCTACCTACATTATATTACCTACAACTACCTGGTACCCCTACCTACATTATATTACCTCAACTACCTGGTACCCCTACCTACATTATATTACCTCAATTACCTGGTACCCCTACCTACATTATATTACCTCAACTACCTGGTACCCCTACCTACATTATATTACCTCAATTACCTGGTACCCCTACCTACATTATATTACCTCAACTACCTGGTACCCCTACCTACAACTACCTGGTACCCCTACCTACATTATATTACCTCTACTACCTGGTACCCCTACCTACATTATATTACCTCAATTACCTGGTACCCCTACCTATATTATATTACCTACAACTACCTGGTACCCCTACAACTACCTGGTACCCCTACAACTACCTGGTACCCCTACCTACATTATATTACCTACAACTACCTGGTACCCCTACCTACATTATATTACCTCTACTACCTGGTACCCCTACCTACATTATATTACCTACAACTACCTCGTACCCCTACCTACATTATATTGCCTCTACTACCTGGTACCCCTACCTACATTATATTACCTACAACTACCTGGTACCCCTACCTACAACTACCTGGTACCCCTACCCACACGTACATACTGTATTACCTCAACTACCTGGTACCCCTGCACATTGACTCAGTACTGGTACTCCTTATAGTCTCATTATTACCTCAACTACCTGGTACCCCTGCACATTGACTCAGTACTGGTACTACTTATAGCCTCATTATTACCTCAACTACCTGGTACCCCTGCACATTGACTCAGTACTGATACTCCTGTTTCATAATGTAGTTTAGGTGGTATCTATCTCTCCTGTTTCATAATGTAGTTTAGGTGGTATCTATCTCTGTTTCATAATGTAGTTTAGGTGGTATCATAATGTAGTTTAGGTGGTATCTATCTCTGTTTCATAATGTAGTTTAGGTGGTATCTATCTCTGTTTCATAATGTAGTTTAGGTGGTAACATAATGTAGTTTAGGTGGTATCATAATGTAGTTTAGGTGGTATCTATCCCTGTTTCATAATGTAGTTTAGGTGGTATCTATCTCTCCTGTTTCATAATGTAGTTTAGGTGGTATCATAATGTAGTTTAGGTGGTATCTATCTCTCCTGTTTCATAATGTAGTTTAGGTGGTATCTATCTCTCCTGTTTCATAATGTAGTTTAGGTGGTATCTATCTCTCCTGTTTCATAATGTAGTTTAGGTGGTATCATAACGTAGTTTAGGTGGTATCATAATGTAGTTTAGGTGGTATCTATCTCTCCTGTTTCATCATGTAGTTTAGGTGGTATCTACCTCTCCTGTTTCATAATGTAGTTTAGGTGGTATCTATATCTCCTGTTTCATAATGTAGTTTAGGTGTTATCATAACGTAGTTTAGGTGGTATCATAATGTAGTTTAGGTGGTATCTATCTCTCCTGTTTCATCATGTAGTTTAGGTGGTATCTATCTCTCCTGTTTCATAATGTAGTTTAGGTGGTATCATAATGTAGTTTAGGTGGTATCTATCTCTGTTTCATAATGTAGTTTAGGTGGTATCTATCTCTGTTTCATAATGTAGTTTAGGTGGTATCTACCTCTCCTGTTTCATAATGTAGTTTAGGTGGTATCTACCTCTCCTGTTTCATAATGTAGTTAAGGTGGTATCTATCTCTCCTGTTTCATCATGTAGTTTAGGTGGTATCATAATGTAGTTTAGGTGGTATCATAATGTAGTTTAGGTGGTATCTATCTCACCTGTTTCATAATGTAGTTTAGGTGGTATCATA
>NC_138296.1:2300000-2365000 GCF_965601325.2 Salmo salar | reverse complement strand
ACACACACACACACACACACACACACACACACACACACATCCCATCTGAGTTGACGCCTCACAGCGCTTCACAACTCCCTGCATTCCTTTTCCTGTTTGTTTGTTGTTTCAGTGTGTGTATGTGTGTGTTTATCTTGTTGTAACCCGTCTTGGCCCAGTGGTCCAGCCTTCTTCTGTACTACTGCTCATGTTTAAAACATGTCTGTCTCAGAAGGAATTGGAGGAGAGGACAGAAAGAAAAGAGGAAGGAATAGGATTAATGGAGGAGAGGACAGAAAGAACACAGGAAGGAATAGGAGGACTGGAGGAGAGGACAGAAAGAACACAGGAAGGAATAGGACGACTGGAGGAGAGGACAGAAAGAACACAGGAAGGAATAGGAGGAATGGAGGAGACGACAGAGAGAACACAGGAAGGAATAGGAGGAGAGGACAGAAAGAACACAGGAAGGAATAGGAGGACTGGAGGAGAGGACAGAAAGAACACAGGAAGGAATAGGAGGACTGGAGGAGAGGACAGAGAGAACACAGGAAGGAATAGGAGGAATGGAGGAGAGGACAGAGAGAACACAGGAAGGAATAGGAGGAATGGAGGAGAGGACAGAGAGAACAGAGGAAGGAATAGGAGGAATGGAGGAGAGGACAGAAAGAACACAGGAAGGAATAGGAGGAATGGAGGAGAGGACAGAGAGAACACAGGAAGGAATAGGAGGAATGGAGGAGAGGACAGAGAGAACACAGGAAGGAATAGGAGGAATGGAGGAGAGGACAGAGAGAACACAGGAAGGAATAGGAGGAGAGGAATGGTGAGTCTTTAAAAAAAAAAACATAGCAGACCTTTGACCAGGAATCAAACCAGACTTTTAACACATCATGTCAATACTGGGTTAGTAGGTCAACATCAGATCAGATCAACATCAGATCAACATCAGATCAGATCAACATCGGATCAGTTCAACATCAGATCAGCATCAGATCAACATCTGATCAACATCAGATCAGCATCAGATCAGATCAACATCAGATCAACATCAGATCAACATCAGATCAAATCAAGATCAGATCAGATCGACATCAGATCAACATCAGATCAGATCAACATCAGATCAACATCAGATCAACATCAGATCAAATCAACATCAGATCAACATCAGATCGGCTTCATTCCACCCACCTGGTCACCCAGATCTAAACAAATGGTCACATCAGATCTTAAAGGACAGGAAGTAAAGACAGGAAGTAAAGATGGAGAGAGTTTGATAAGACAGGAAGTAAAGATGAGTGAGTTTGAGAAGACAGGAAGTAAAGATGGAGTGAGTTTGAGTTTGAGAAGACAGGAAGTGAAGATGGAATGAGTTTGAGAAGAGAGGAAGTAAAGATGGAGATCCCAGATGTAAACAATTTGGTCACATCAGATCTTAAATGTCTTGTAGGATTTGTTTTTTTAATGTTGCATCCTTTGTTATTTAAATGTACATGGCTGAATTAATGATTTAGGAAAACAAAGCCTCTGGCCTCTATCTTTTACCCATGGTCCTCTCTGTCTGTCCCAAGATGCACCAGAGTGTTTACAGCCCAGAGAACAGATGCCAACACAGCTGGACCTGCAGAAGGAGATAGAGTGTTTATGTGTGTGTGTGTGTGTGTGTGTGTGTGTGTGTGTGTGTGTGTGTGTGTGTGTGTGTGTGTGTGTGTGTGTGTGTGTGTGTGTGTGTGTGTGTGTGTGTGTGTGTGTGTGTGTGCACGCACACCCTATCCAACCCTTAGCATAACCCTTCAGAATGAGTGCCTGAACTTAAACCTTAACTTCAAGATGTGACGTGTGTGGATGAACGTCTTTTTCTGCAGTGGGTCTGTGAGAGCTTGTTGAGGAGGGAGAGGACGGGGACATTAGGATTAGTCCACCTGCCTATCTATCCATCCATTTCATTTACTTCAATAGTCTCTCTCTCCCTTCTTACACTTTACTACAGCTTTAACTGTGTCAGCACATCTCTCCTCCTGAACACACCACCTCCTCTCTCTCTCTCTCTCTCTAACTCTCTCTCTCTCTCTCTCTCTCTCTCTCTCTCTCTCTCTCGTCCCCACATGCACAAAACCAGATGTGCTCAATTTGTGCGGTATTAAGATATCCTAGCACCTTGTCAGAATAATACAGAATATAAACATGACTCAATGTGTTTATATATAATACAGAATAAGGCTGTAACGTAACGTGGAAAAAGCCAAAGGGGTCTGAATACTTTTCCGAACGCGATGTATAAAGCTTTCCACACCCTGTATCTTAATAATGTGGACTAGCAGAGCTGTAGTGTAGTGGTAACACTCTACAACATGTAGATAAAGCTCTCTACCTCCCTGTATCTTAATAATGTGGACTAGCAGAGCTGTAGTGTAGTGGTAACACTCTACAACATGTAGATAAAGATCTCTACCTCCCTGTATCTTAATAATGTGGACTAGCAGAGCTGTGGTGTAGTGGTAACACTCTACAACATGTATAAAGCTCTCCACCCCCTGTATCTTAATAATGTGGACTAGCAGAGCTGTGGTGTAGTGGTAACACTCTACAACATGTATAAAGCTCTCCACCCCCTGTATCTTAATAATGTGGACTAGCAGAGCTGTAGTGTAGTGGTAACACTCTACAACATGTATATAAAGCTCTCCACCCCCTGTATCTTAATAATGTGGACTAGCAGAGCTGTGGTGTAGTGGTAACACTCTACAACATGTATAAAGCTCTCCTCCTCCCTGTATCTTAATAATGTGGACTAGCAGAGCTGTGGTGTAGTGGTAACACTCTACAACATGTAGATAAAGCTCTCTACCTCCCTGTATCTTAATAATGTGGACTAGCAGAGCTGTGGTGTAGTGGTAACACTCTACAACATATAGATAAAGCTCTCTACCTCCCTGTATCTTAATAATGTGGACTAGCAGAGCTGTGGTGTAGTGGTAACACTCTACAACATGTATATAAAGCTCTCTACCTCCCTGTATCTTAATAATGTGGACTAGCAGAGCTGTGGTGTAGTGGTAACACTCTACAACATGTAGATAAAGCTCTCTACCTCCCTGTATCTTAATAATGTGGACTAGCAGAGCTGTAGTGTAGTGGTAACACTCTACAACATGTAGATAAAGCTCTCTACCTCCCTGTATCTTAATAATGTGGACTAGCAGAGCTGTAGTGTAGTGGTAACACTCTACAACATGTAGATAAAGCTCTCTACCTCCCTGTATCTTAATAATGTGGACTAGCAGAGCTGTGGTGTAGTGGTAACACTCTACAACATGTAGATAAAGCTCTCTACCTCCTTGTATCTTAATAATGTGGACTAGCAGAGCTGTGGTGTAGTGGTAACACTCTACAACATGTAGATAAAGCTCTCTACCTCCCTGTATCTTAATAATGTGGACTAGCAGAGCTGTAGTGTAGTGGTAACACTCTACAACATGTAGATAAAGCTCTCTACCTCCCTGTATCTTAATAATGTGGACTAGCAGAGCTGTGGTAACACTCTACAACATGTAGATAAAGCTCTCTACCTCCCTGTATCTTAATAATGTGGACTAGCAGAGCTGTGGTGTAGTGGTAACACTCTACATCATGTAGATAAAGCTCTCTACCTCCCTGTATCTTAATAATGTGGACTAGCAGAGCTGTAGTGTAGTGGTAACACTCTACAACATGTAGATAAAGTTCTCTACCTCCCTGTATCTTAATAATGTGGACGAGCAGAGCTGTAGTGTAGTGGTAACACTCTACAACATGTATATAAAGCTCTCTACCTCCCTGTATCTTAATAATGTGGACTAGCAGAGCTGTAGTGTAGTGGTAACACTCTACAACATGTAGATAAAGCTCTCTACCTCCCTGTATCTTAATAATGTGGACTAGCAGAGCTGTAGTGTAGTGGTAACACTCTACAACATGTATATAAAGCTCTCTACCTCCCTGTATCTTAATAATGTGGACTAGCAGAGCTGTAGTGTAGTGGTAACACTCTACAACATGTAGATAAAGCTCTCTACCTCCCTGTATCTTAATAATGTGGACTAGCAGAGCTGTGGTAACACTCTACAACATGTAGATAAAGCTCTCCACCTCCCTGTATCTAAATAATGTGGACTAGCAGAGCTGTAGTGTAGTGGTAACACTCTACAACATGTAGATAAAGCTCTCTACCTCCTTGTATCTTAATAATGTGGACTAGCAGAGCTGTGGTGTAGTGGTAACACTCTACAACATGTAGATAAAGCTCTCTACCTCCCTGTATCTTAATAATGTGGACTAGCAGAGCTGTAGTGTAGTGGTAACACTCTACAACATGTAGATAAAGCTCTCTACCTCCTTGTATCTTAATAATGTGGACTAGCAGAGCTGTGGTGTAGTGGTAACACTCTACAACATGTATATAAAGCTCTCTACCTCCCTGTATCTTAATAATGTGGACTAGCAGAGCTGTAGTGTAGTGGTAACACTCTACAACATGTAGATAAAGCTCTCTACCTCCCTGTATCTTAATAATGTGGACTAGCAGAGCTGTAGTGTAGTGGTAACACTCTACAACATGTAGATAAAGCTCTCTACCTCCCTGTATCTTAATAATGTGGACTAGCAGAGCTGTGGTGTAGTGGTAACACTCTACAACATGTAGATAAAGCTCTCTACCTCCTTGTATCTTAATAATGTGGACTAGCAGAGCTGTAGTGTAGTGGTAACACTCTACAACATGTAGATAAAGCTCTCTACCTCCCTGTATCTTAATAATGTGGAGTAGCAGAGCTGTGGTAACACTCTACAACATGTAGATAAAGCACTCTACCTCCCTGTATCTTAATAATGTGGACTAGCAGAGCTGTGGTAACACTCTACAACATGTAGATAAAGCTCTCTACCTCCCTGTATCTTAATAATGTGGACTAGCAGAGCTGTGGTGTAGTGGTAACACTCTACAACATGTAGATAAAGCTCTCTACCTCCCTGTATCTTAATAATGTGGACTAGCAGAGCTGTGGTAACACTCTACAACATGTAGATAAAGCTCTCTACCTCCCTGTATCTTAATAATGTGGACTAGCAGAGCTGTGGTGTAGTGGTAACACTCTACAACATGTATATAAAGCACTCTACCTCCCTGTATCTTAATAATGTGGACTAGCAGAGCTGTAGTGTAGTGGTAACACTCTACAACATGTAGATAAAGCTCTCTACCTCCTTGTATCTTAATAATGTGGACTAGCAGAGCTGTGGTGTAGTGGTAACACTCTACAACATGTAGATAAAGCACTCTACCTCCCTGTATCTTAATAATGTGGGCTAGCAGAGCTGTAGTGTAGTGGTAACACTCTACAACATGTAGATAAAGCTCTCTACCTCCCTGTATCTTAATAATGTGGACTAGCAGAGCTGTAGTGTAGTGGTAACACTCTACAACATGTAGATAAAGCTCTCTACCTCCCTGTATCTTAATAATGTGGGCTAGCAGAGCTGTAGTGTAGTGGTAACACTCTACAACATGTATATAAAGCTCTCTACCTCCCTGTATCTTAATAATGTGGACTAGCAGAGCTGTGGTAACACTCTACAACATGTAGATAAAGCACTCTACCTCCCTGTATCTTAATAATGTGGACTAGCAGAGCTGTGGTGTAGTGGTAACACTCTACAACATGTAGATAAAGCTCTCTACCTCCTTGTATCTTAATAATGTGGACTAGCAGAGCTGTAGTGTAGTGGTAACACTCTACAACATGTAGATAAAGCTCTCTACCTCCCTGTATCTTAATAATGTGGAGTAGCAGAGCTGTGGTAACACTCTACAACATGTAGATAAAGCACTCTACCTCCCTGTATCTTAATAATGTGGACTAGCAGAGCTGTGGTAACACTCTACAACATGTAGATAAAGCTCTCTACCTCCCTGTATCTTAATAATGTGGACTAGCAGAGCTGTGGTGTAGTGGTAACACTCTACAACATGTAGATAAAGCTCTCTACCTCCCTGTATCTTAATAATGTGGACTAGCAGAGCTGTGGTAACACTCTACAACATGTAGATAAAGCTCTCTACCTCCCTGTATCTTAATAATGTGGACTAGCAGAGCTGTGGTGTAGTGGT
This sequence comes from Salmo salar, assembly GCF_965601325.2. Lineage (NCBI taxonomy): Eukaryota > Metazoa > Chordata > Actinopteri > Salmoniformes > Salmonidae > Salmo > Salmo salar. The sequence goes on along the minus strand of NC_138296.1, from coordinate 2,358,873 downwards.
AACACTCTACAACATGTAGATAAAGCTCTCTACCTCCTTGTATCTTAATAATGTGGACTAGCAGAGCTGTGGTGTAGTGGTAACACTCTACAACATGTAGATAAAGCACTCTACCTCCCTGTATCTTAATAATGTGGGCTAGCAGAGCTGTAGTGTAGTGGTAACACTCTACAACATGTAGATAAAGCTCTCTACCTCCCTGTATCTTAATAATGTGGACTAGCAGAGCTGTAGTGTAGTGGTAACACTCTACAACATGTAGATAAAGCTCTCTACCTCCCTGTATCTTAATAATGTGGGCTAGCAGAGCTGTAGTGTAGTGGTAACACTCTACAACATGTATATAAAGCTCTCTACCTCCCTGTATCTTAATAATGTGGACTAGCAGAGCTGTGGTAACACTCTACAACATGTAGATAAAGCACTCTACCTCCCTGTATCTTAATAATGTGGACTAGCAGAGCTGTGGTGTAGTGGTAACACTCTACAACATGTAGATAAAGCTCTCTACCTCCCTGTATCTTAATAATGTGGGCTAGCAGAGCTGTAGTGTAGTGGTAACACTCTACAACATGTATATAAAGCTCTCTACCTCCCTGTATCTTAATAATGTGGACTAGCAGAGCTGTGGTAACACTCTACAACATGTAGATAAAGCACTCTACCTCCCTGTATCTTAATAATGTGGACTAGCAGAGCTGTGGTGTAGTGGTAACACTCTACAACATGTAGATAAAGCTCTCTACCTCCCTGTATCTTAATAATGTGGACTAGCAGAGCTGTAGTGTAGTGGTAACACTCTACAACATGTAGATAAAGCTCTCTACCTCCATGTATCTTAATAATGTGGACTAGCAGAGCTGTAGTGTAGTGGTAACACTCTACAACATGTATATAAAGCTCTCTACCTCCCTGTATCTTAATAATGTGGACTAGCAGAGCTGTAGTGTAGTGGTAACACTCTACAACATGTAGATAAAGCTCTCTACCTCCCTGTATCTTAATAATGTGGACTAGCAGAGCTGTGGTAACACTCTACAACATGTAGATAAAGCTCTCCACCTCCCTGTATCTTAATAATGTGGACTAGCAGACCTGTAGTGTAGTGGTAACACTCTACAACATGTAGATAAAGCTCTCTACCTCCCTGTATCTTAATAATGTGGACTAGCAGAGCTGTAGTGTAGTGGTAACACTCTACAACATGTAGATAAAGCTCTCTACCTCCCTGTATCTTAATAATGTGGACTAGCAGAGCTGTAGTGTAGTGGTAACACTCTACAACATGTAGATAAAGCTCTCTACCTCCTTGTATCTTAATAATGTGGACTAGCAGAGCTGTGGTGTAGTGGTAACACTCTACAACATGTAGATAAAGCTCTCTACCTCCCTGTATCTTAATAATGTGGACTAGCAGAGCTGTAGTGTAGTGGTAACACTCTACAACATGTAGATAAAGCTCTCTACCTCCCTGTATCTTAATAATGTGGACTAGCAGAGCTGTAGTGTAGTGGTAACACTCTACAACATGTAGATAAAGCTCTCTACCTCCCTGTATCTTAATAATGTGGACTAGCAGAGCTGTGGTAACACTCTACAACATGTAGATAAAGCTCTCTACCTCCCTGTATCTTAATAATGTGGACTAGCAGAGCTGTGGTGTAGTGGTAACACTCTACAACATGTAGATAAAGCTCTCTACCTCCCTGTATCTTAATAATGTGGACTAGCAGAGCTGTAGTGTAGTGGTAACACTCTACAACATGTAGATAAAGTTCTCTACCTCCCTGTATCTTAATAATGTGGACGAGCAGAGCTGTAGTGTAGTGGTAACACTCTACAACATGTATATAAAGCTCTCTACCTCCCTGTATCTTAATAATGTGGACTAGCAGAGCTGTAGTGTAGTGGTAACACTCTACAACATGTAGATAAAGCTCTCTACCTCCCTGTATCTTAATAATGTGGACTAGGAGAGCTGTAGTGTAGTGGTAACACTCTACAACATGTATATAAAGCTCTCTACCTCCCTGTATCTTAATAATGTGGACTAGCAGAGCTGTAGTGTAGTGGTAACACTCTACAACATGTAGATAAAGCTCTCTACCTCCCTGTATCTTAATAATGTGGACTAGCAGAGCTGTGGTAACACTCTACAACATGTAGATAAAGCTCTCCACCTCCCTGTATCTAAATAATGTGGACTAGCAGAGCTGTAGTGTAGTGGTAACACTCTACAACATGTAGATAAAGCTCTCTACCTCCTTGTATCTTAATAATGTGGACTAGCAGAGCTGTGGTGTAGTGGTAACACTCTACAACATGTAGATAAAGCTCTCTACCTCCCTGTATCTTAATAATGTGGACTAGCAGAGCTGTAGTGTAGTGGTAACACTCTACAACATGTAAATAAAGCTCTCTACCTCCCTGTATCTTAATAATGTGGACTAGCAGAGCTGTAGTGTAGTGGTAACACTCTACAACATGTATATAAAGCTCTCTACCTCCCTGTATCTTAATAATGTGGACTAGCAGAGCTGTAGTGTAGTGGTAACACTCTACAACATGTATATAAAGCTCTCTACCTCCCTGTATCTTAATAATGTGGACTAGCAGAGCTGTAGTGTAGTGGTAACACTCTACAACATGTAGATAAAGCTCTATACCTCCCTGTATCTTAATAATGTGGACTAGCAGAGCTGTGGTAACACTCTACAACATGTAGATAAAGCTCTCTACCTCCCTGTATCTTAATAATGTGGACTAGCAGAGCTGTGGTGTAGAGGTAACACTCTACAACATGTAGATAAAGCTCTCTACCTCCCTGTATCTTAATAATGTGGACTAGCAGAGCTGTAGTGTAGTGGTAACACTCTACAACATGTAGATAAAGCTCTCTACCTCCTTGTATCTTAATAATGTGGACTAGCAGAGCTGTGGTGTAGTGGTAACACTCTACAACATGTAGATAAAGCTCTCTACCTCCCTGTATCTTAATAATGTGGACTAGCAGAGCTGTAGTGTAGTGGTAACACTCTACAACATGTAGATAAAGCTCTCTACCTCCCTGTATCTTAATAATGTGGACTAGCAGAGCTGTAGTGTAGTGGTAACACTCTACAACATGTAGATAAAGCTCTCTACCTCCCTGTATCTTAATAATGTGGACTAGCAGAGCTGTGGTAACACTCTACAACATGTAGATAAAGCTCTCTACCTCCCTGTATCTTAATAATGTGGACTAGCAGAGCTGTGGTGTAGTGGTAACACTCTACAACATGTAGATAAAGCTCTCTACCTCCCTGTATCTTAATAATGTGGACTAGCAGAGCTGTAGTGTAGTGGTAACACTCTACAACATGTAGATAAAGTTCTCTACCTCCCTGTATCTTAATAATGTGGACGAGCAGAGCTGTAGTGTAGTGGTAACACTCTACAACATGTATATAAAGCTCTCTACCTCCCTGTATCTTAATAATGTGGACTAGCAGAGCTGTAGTGTAGTGGTAACACTCTACAACATGTAGATAAAGCTCTCTACCTCCCTGTATCTTAATAATGTGGACTAGGAGAGCTGTAGTGTAGTGGTAACACTCTACAACATGTATATAAAGCTCTCTACCTCCCTGTATCTTAATAATGTGGACTAGCAGAGCTGTAGTGTAGTGGTAACACTCTACAACATGTAGATAAAGCTCTCTACCTCCCTGTATCTTAATAATGTGGACTAGCAGAGCTGTGGTAACACTCTACAACATGTAGATAAAGCTCTCCACCTCCCTGTATCTAAATAATGTGGACTAGCAGAGCTGTAGTGTAGTGGTAACACTCTACAACATGTAGATAAAGCTCTCTACCTCCTTGTATCTTAATAATGTGGACTAGCAGAGCTGTGGTGTAGTGGTAACACTCTACAACATGTAGATAAAGCTCTCTACCTCCCTGTATCTTAATAATGTGGACTAGCAGAGCTGTAGTGTAGTGGTAACACTCTACAACATGTAAATAAAGCTCTCTACCTCCCTGTATCTTAATAATGTGGACTAGCAGAGCTGTAGTGTAGTGGTAACACTCTACAACATGTATATAAAGCTCTCTACCTCCCTGTATCTTAATAATGTGGACTAGCAGAGCTGTAGTGTAGTGGTAACACTCTACAACATGTATATAAAGCTCTCTACCTCCCTGTATCTTAATAATGTGGACTAGCAGAGCTGTAGTGTAGTGGTAACACTCTACAACATGTAGATAAAGCTCTCTACCTCCCTGTATCTTAATAATGTGGACTAGCAGAGCTGTGGTAACACTCTACAACATGTAGATAAAGCTCTCTACCTCCCTGTATCTTAATAATGTGGACTAGCAGAGCTGTGGTGTAGAGGTAACACTCTACAACATGTAGATAAAGCTCTCTACCTCCCTGTATCTTAATAATGTGGACTAGCAGAGCTGTAGTGTAGTGGTAACACTCTACAACATGTAGATAAAGCTCTCTACCTCCCTGTATCTTAATAATGTGGACTAGCAGAGCTGTGGTGTAGTGGTAACACTCTACAACATGTAGATAAAGCACTCTACCTCCCTGTATCTTAATAATGTGGGCTAGCAGAGCTGTAGTGTAGTGGTAACACTCTACAACATGTAGATAAAGCTCTCTACCTCCCTGTATCTTTATAATGTGGACTAGCAGAGCTGTAGTGTAGTGGTAACACTCTACAACATGTAGATAAAGCTCTCTACCTCCCTGTATCTTAATAATGTGGACTAGCAGAGCTGTGGTAACACTCTACAACATGTAGATAAAGCTCTCTACCTCCCTGTATCTTAATAATGTGGACTAGCAGAGCTGTGGTGTAGTGGTAACACTCTACAACATGTAGATAAAGCTCTCTACCTCCCTGTATCTTAATAATGTGGACGAGCAGAGCTGTAGTGTAGTGGTAACACTCTACAACATGTATATAAAGCTCTCTACCTCCCTGTATCTTAATAATGTGGACTAGCAGAGCTGTAGTGTAGTGGTAACACTCTACAACATGTAGATAAAGTTCTCTACCTCCCTGTATCTTAATAATGTGGACGAGCAGAGCTGTAGTGTAGTGGTAACACTCTACAACATGTATATAAAGCTCTCTACCTCCCTGTATCTTAATAATGTGGACTAGCAGAGCTGTAGTGTAGTGGTAACACTCTACAACATGTAGATAAAGCTCTCTACCTCCCTGTATCTTAATAATGTGGACTAGCAGAGCTGTAGTGTAGTGGTAACACTCTACAACATGTAGATAAAGCTCTCTACCTCCCTGTATCTTAATAATGTGGACTAGCAGAGCTGTGGTAACACTCTACAACATGTAGATAAAGCTCTCTACCTCCCTGTATCTTAATAATGTGGACTAGCAGAGCTGTGGTGTAGTGGTAACACTCTACAACATGTAGATAAAGCTCTCTACCTCCTTGTATCTTAATAATGTGGACTAGCAGAGCTGTGGTGTAGTGGTAACACTCTACAACATGTAGATAAAGCACTCTACCTCCCTGTATCTTAATAATGTGGGCTAGCAGAGCTGTAGTGTAGTGGTAACACTCTACAACATGTAGATAAAGCTCTCTACCTCCCTGTATCTTAATAATGTGGACTAGCAGAGCTGTAGTGTAGTGGTAACACTCTACAACATGTAGATAAAGCTCTCTACCTCCCTGTATCTTAATAATGTGGACTAGCAGAGCTGTGGTAACACTCTACAACATGTAGATAAAGCTCTCTACCTCCCTGTATCTTAATAATGTGGACTAGCAGAGCTGTGGTGTAGTGGTAACACTCTACATCATGTAGATAAAGCTCTCTACCTCCCTGTATCTTAATAATGTGGACTAGCAGAGCTGTAGTGTAGTGGTAACACTCTACAACATGTAGATAAAGTTCTCTACCTCCCTGTATCTTAATAATGTGGACGAGCAGAGCTGTAGTGTAGTGGTAACACTCTACAACATGTATATAAAGCTCTCTACCTCCCTGTATCTTAATAATGTGGACTAGCAGAGCTGTAGTGTAGTGGTAACACTCTACAACATGTAGATAAAGCTCTCTACCTCCCTGTATCTTAATAATGTGGACTAGCAGAGCTGTAGTGTAGTGGTAACACTCTACAACATGTAGATAAAGCTCTCTACCTCCCTGTATCTTAATAATGTGGACTAGCAGAGCTGTGGTAACACTCTACAACATGTAGATAAAGCTCTCTACCTCCCTGTATCTTAATAATGTGGACTAGCAGAGCTGTGGTGTAGTGGTAACACTCTACAACATGTAGATAAAGCTCTCTACCTCCTTGTATCTTAATAATGTGGACTAGCAGAGCTGTGGTGTAGTGGTAACACTCTACAACATGTAGATAAAGCACTCTACCTCCCTGTATCTTAATAATGTGGGCTAGCAGAGCTGTAGTGTAGTGGTAACACTCTACAACATGTAGATAAAGCTCTCTACCTCCCTGTATCTTAATAATGTGGACTAGCAGAGCTGTAGTGTAGTGGTAACACTCTACAACATGTAGATAAAGCTCTCTACCTCCCTGTATCTTAATAATGTGGACTAGCAGAGCTGTGGTAACACTCTACAACATGTAGATAAAGCACTCTACCTCCCTGTATCTTAATAATGTGGACTAGCAGAGCTGTGGTGTAGTGGTAACACTCTACAAAATGTAGATAAAGCTCTCTACCTCCCTGTATCTTAATAATGTGGACTAGCAGAGCTGTAGTGTAGTGGTAACACTCTACAACATGTAGATAAAGCTCTCTACCTCCATGTATCTTAATAATGTGGACTAGCAGAGCTGTAGTGTAGTGGTAACACTCTACAACATGTATATAAAGCTCTCTACCTCCCTGTATCTTAATAATGTGGACTAGCAGAGCTGTAGTGTAGTGGTAACACTCTACAACATGTAGATAAAGCTCTCTACCTCCCTGTATCTTAATAATGTGGACTAGCAGAGCTGTGGTAACACTCTACAACATGTAGATAAAGCTCTCCACCTCCGTGTATCTTAATAATGTGGACTAGCAGACCTGTAGTGTAGTGGTAACACTCTACAACATGTAGATAAAGCTCTCTACCTCCCTGTATCTTAATAATGTGGACTAGCAGAGCTGTAGTGTAGTGGTAACACTCTACAACATGTAGATAAAGCTCTCTACCTCCCTGTATCTTAATAATGTGGACTAGCAGAGCTGTAGTGTAGTGGTAACACTCTACAACATGTAGATAAAGCTCTCTACCTCCTTGTATCTTAATAATGTGGACTAGCAGAGCTGTGGTGTAGTGGTAACACTCTACAACATGTAGATAAAGCTCTCTACCTCCCTGTATCTTAATAATGTGGACTAGCAGAGCTGTAGTGTAGTGGTAACACTCTACAACATGTATATAAAGCTCTCTACCTCCCTGTATCTTAATAATGTGGACTAGCAGAGCTGTAGTGTAGTGGTAACACTCTACAACATGTAGATAAAGCTCTCTACCTCCCTGTATCTTAATAATGTGGACTAGCAGAGCTGTGGTAACACTCTACAACATGTAGATAAAGCTCTCCACCTCCCTGTATCTTAATAATGTGGACTAGCAGACCTGTAGTGTAGTGGTAACACTCTACAACATGTAGATAAAGCTCTCTACCTCCCTGTATCTTAATAATGTGGACTAGCAGAGCTGTAGTGTAGTGGTAACACTCTACAACATGTAGATAAAGCTCTCTACCTCCCTGTATCTTAATAATGTGGACTAGCAGAGCTGTAGTGTAGTGGTAACACTCTACAACATGTAGATAAAGCTCTCTACCTCCTTGTATCTTAATAATGTGGACTAGCAGAGCTGTGGTGTAGTGGTAACACTCTACAACATGTAGATAAAGCTCTCTACCTCCCTGTATCTTAATAATGTGGACTAGCAGAGCTGTAGTGTAGTGGTAACACTCTACAACATGTAGATAAAGCTCTCTACCTCCCTGTATCTTAATAATGTGGACTAGCAGAGCTGTAGTGTAGTGGTAACACTCTACAACATGTAGATAAAGCTCTCTACCTCCCTGTATCTTAATAATGTGGACTAGCAGAGCTGTGGTAACACTCTACAACATGTAGATAAAGCTCTCTACCTCCCTGTATCTTAATAATGTGGACTAGCAGAGCTGTGGTGTAGTGGTAACACTCTACAACATGTAGATAAAGCTCTCTACCTCCCTGTATCTTAATAATGTGGACTAGCAGAGCTGTAGTGTAGTGGTAACACTCTACAACATGTAGATAAAGTTCTCTACCTCCCTGTATCTTAATAATGTGGACGAGCAGAGCTGTAGTGTAGTGGTAACACTCTACAACATGTATATAAAGCTCTCTACCTCCCTGTATCTTAATAATGTGGACTAGCAGAGCTGTAGTGTAGTGGTAACACTCTACAACATGTAGATAAAGCTCTCTACCTCCCTGTATCTTAATAATGTGGACTAGGAGAGCTGTAGTGTAGTGGTAACACTCTACAACATGTATATAAAGCTCTCTACCTCCCTGTATCTTAATAATGTGGACTAGCAGAGCTGTAGTGTAGTGGTAACACTCTACAACATGTAGATAAAGCTCTCTACCTCCCTGTATCTTAATAATGTGGACTAGCAGAGCTGTGGTAACACTCTACAACATGTAGATAAAGCTCTCCACCTCCCTGTATCTAAATAATGTGGACTAGCAGAGCTGTAGTGTAGTGGTAACACTCTACAACATGTAGATAAAGCTCTCTACCTCCTTGTATCTTAATAATGTGGACTAGCAGAGCTGTGGTGTAGTGGTAACACTCTACAACATGTAGATAAAGCTCTCTACCTCCCTGTATCTTAATAATGTGGACTAGCAGAGCTGTAGTGTAGTGGTAACACTCTACAACATGTAAATAAAGCTCTCTACCTCCCTGTATCTTAATAATGTGGACTAGCAGAGCTGTAGTGTAGTGGTAACACTCTACAACATGTATATAAAGCTCTCTACCTCCCTGTATCTTAATAATGTGGACTAGCAGAGCTGTAGTGTAGTGGTACCACTCTACAACATGTATATAAAGCTCTCTACCTCCCTGTATCTTAATAATGTGGACTAGCAGAGCTGTAGTGTAGTGGTAACACTCTACAACATGTAGATAAAGCTCTCTACCTCCCTGTATCTTAATAATGTGGACTAGCAGAGCTGTGGTAACACTCTACAACATGTAGATAAAGCTCTCTACCTCCCTGTATCTTAATAATGTGGACTAGCAGAGCTGTGGTGTAGAGGTAACACTCTACAACATGTAGATAAAGCTCTCTACCTCCTTGTATCTTAATAATGTGGACTAGCAGAGCTGTGGTGTAGTGGTAACACTCTACAACATGTAGATAAAGCACTCTACCTCCCTGTATCTTAATAATGTGGGCTAGCAGAGCTGTAGTGTAGTGGTAACACTCTACAACATGTAGATAAAGCTCTCTACCTCCCTGTATCTTAATAATGTGGACTAGCAGAGCTGTAGTGTAGTGGTAACACTCTACAACATGTAGATAAAGCTCTCTACCTCCCTGTATCTTAATAATGTGGACTAGCAGAGCTGTGGTAACACTCTACAACATGTAGATAAAGCTCTCTACCTCCCTGTATCTTAATAATGTGGACTAGCAGAGCTGTGGTGTAGAGGTAACACTCTACAACATGTAGATAAAGCTCTCTACCTCCTTGTATCTTAATAATGTGGACTAGCAGAGCTGTGGTGTAGTGGTAACACTCTACAACATGTAGATAAAGCACTCTACCTCCCTGTATCTTAATAATGTGGGCTAGCAGAGCTGTAGTGTAGTGGTAACACTCTACAACATGTAGATAAAGCTCTCTACCTCCCTGTATCTTAATAATGTGGACTAGCAGAGCTGTAGTGTAGTGGTAACACTCTACAACATGTAGATAAAGCTCTCTACCTCCCTGTATCTTAATAATGTGGACTAGCAGAGCTGTGGTAACACTCTACAACATGTAGATAAAGCTCTCTACCTCCCTGTATCTTAATAATGTGGACTAGCAGAGCTGTGGTGTAGTGGTAACACTCTACATCATGTAGATAAAGCTCTCTACCTCCCTGTATCTTAATAATGTGGACTAGCAGAGCTGTAGTGTAGTGGTAACACTCTACAACATGTAGATAAAGTTCTCTACCTCCCTGTATCTTAATAATGTGGACGAGCAGAGCTGTAGTGTAGTGGTAACACTCTACAACATGTATATAAAGCTCTCTACCTCCCTGTATCTTAATAATGTGGACTAGCAGAGCTGTAGTGTAGTGGTAACACTCTACAACATGTAGATAAAGCTCTCTACCTCCCTGTATCTTAATAATGTGGACTAGCAGAGCTGTAGTGTAGTGGTAACACTCTACAACATGTAGATAAAGCTCTCTACCTCCCTGTATCTTAATAATGTGGACTAGCAGAGCTGTGGTAACACTCTACAACATGTAGATAAAGCTCTCTACCTCCCTGTATCTTAATAATGTGGACTAGCAGAGCTGTGGTGTAGTGGTAACACTCTACAACATGTAGATAAAGCTCTCTACCTCCTTGTATCTTAATAATGTGGACTAGCAGAGCTGTGGTGTAGTGGTAACACTCTACAACATGTAGATAAAGCACTCTACCTCCCTGTATCTTAATAATGTGGGCTAGCAGAGCTGTAGTGTAGTGGTAACACTCTACAACATGTAGATAAAGCTCTCTACCTCCCTGTATCTTAATAATGTGGACTAGCAGAGCTGTAGTGTAGTGGTAACACTCTACAACATGTAGATAAAGCTCTCTACCTCCCTGTATCTTAATAATGTGGACTAGCAGAGCTGTGGTAACACTCTACAACATGTAGATAAAGCACTCTACCTCCCTGTATCTTAATAATGTGGACTAGCAGAGCTGTGGTGTAGTGGTAACACTCTACAACATGTAGATAAAGCTCTCTACCTCCCTGTATCTTAATAATGTGGACTAGCAGAGCTGTAGTGTAGTGGTAACACTCTACAACATGTAGATAAAGCTCTCTACCTCCATGTATCTTAATAATGTGGACTAGCAGAGCTGTAGTGTAGTGGTAACACTCTACAACATGTATATAAAGCTCTCTACCTCCCTGTATCTTAATAATGTGGACTAGCAGAGCTGTAGTGTAGTGGTAACACTCTACAACATGTAGATAAAGCTCTCTACCTCCCTGTATCTTAATAATGTGGACTAGCAGAGCTGTGGTAACACTCTACAACATGTAGATAAAGCTCTCCACCTCCGTGTATCTTAATAATGTGGACTAGCAGACCTGTAGTGTAGTGGTAACACTCTACAACATGTAGATAAAGCTCTCTACCTCCCTGTATCTTAATAATGTGGACTAGCAGAGCTGTAGTGTAGTGGTAACACTCTACAACATGTAGATAAAGCTCTCTACCTCCCTGTATCTTAATAATGTGGACTAGCAGAGCTGTAGTGTAGTGGTAACACTCTACAACATGTAGATAAAGCTCTCTACCTCCTTGTATCTTAATAATGTGGACTAGCAGAGCTGTGGTGTAGTGGTAACACTCTACAACATGTAGATAAAGCTCTCTACCTCCCTGTATCTTAATAATGTGGACTAGCAGAGCTGTAGTGTAGTGGTAACACTCTACAACATGTAGATAAAGCTCTCTACCTCCCTGTATCTTAATAATGTGGACTAGCAGAGCTGTAGTGTAGTGGTAACACTCTACAACAAGTAGATAAAGCTCTCTACCTCCCTGTATCTTAATAATGTGGACTAGCAGAGCTGTGGTAACACTCTACAACATGTAGATAAAGCTCTCTACCTCCCTGTATCTTAATAATGTGGACTAGCAGAGCTGTGGTGTAGTGGTAACACTCTACAACATGTAGATAAAGCTCTCTACCTCCCTGTATCTTAATAATGTGGACTAGCAGAGCTGTAGTGTAGTGGTAACACTCTACAACATGTAGATAAAGTTCTCTACCTCCCTGTATCTTAATAATGTGGACGAGCAGAGCTGTAGTGTAGTGGTAACACTCTACAACATGTATATAAAGCTCTCTACCTCCCTGTATCTTAATAATGTGGACTAGCAGAGCTGTAGTGTAGTGGTAACACTCTACAACATGTAGATAAAGCTCTCTACCTCCCTGTATCTTAATAATGTGGACTAGCAGAGCTGTAGTGTAGTGGTAACACTCTACAACATGTATATAAAGCTCTCTACCTCCCTGTATCTTAATAATGTGGACTAGCAGAGCTGTAGTGTAGTGGTAACACTCTACAACATGTAGATAAAGCTCTCTACCTCCCTGTATCTTAATAATGTGGACTAGCAGAGCTGTGGTAACACTCTACAACATGTAAATAAAGCTCTCCACCTCCCTGTATCTAAATAATGTGGACTAGCAGAGCTGTAGTGTAGTGGTAACACTCTACAACATGTATATAAAGCTCTCTACCTCCCTGTATCTTAATAATGTGGACTAGCAGAGCTGTAGTGTAGTGGTAACACTCTACAACATGTAGATAAAGCTCTCTACCTCCCTGTATCTTAATAATGTGGACTAGCAGAGCTGTGGTAACACTCTACAACATGTAGATAAAGCTCTCCACCTCCCTGTATCTTAATAATGTGGACTAGCAGACCTGTAGTGTAGTGGTAACACTCTACAACATGTAGATAAAGCTCTCTACCTCCCTGTATCTTAATAATGTGGACTAGCAGAGCTGTAGTGTAGTGGTAACACTCTACAACATGTAGATAAAGCTCTCTACCTCCCTGTATCTTAATAATGTGGACTAGCAGAGCTGTGGTGTAGTGGTAACACTCTACAACATGTAGATAAAGCTCTCTACCTCCCTGTATCTTAATAATGTGGACTAGCAGAGCTGTGGTGTAGTGGTAACACTCTACAACATGTAGATAAAGCTCTCTACCTCCCTGTATCTTAATAATGTGGACTAGCAGAGCTGTAGTGTAGTGGTAACACTCTACAACATGTAGATAAAGCTCTCTACCTCCCTGTATCTTAATAATGTGGACTAGCAGAGCTGTAGTGTAGTGGTAACACTCTACAACATGTATATAAAGCTCTCCACCTCCCTGTATCTTAATAATGTGGACTAGCAGAGCTGTGGTGTAGTGGTAACACTCTACAACATGTAGATAAAGCTCTCTAACTCCCTGTATCTTAATAATGTGGACTAGCAGAGCTGTAGTGTAGTGGTAACACTCTACAACATGTAGATAAAGCTCTCTACCTCCCTGTATCTTAATAATGTGGACTAGCAGAGCTGTAGTGTAGTGGTAACACTCTACAACATGTAGATAAAGCTCTCTACCTCCTTGTATCTTAATAATGTGGACTAGCAGAGCTGTGGTGTAGTGGTAACACTCTACAACATGTAGATAAAGCTCTCTACCTCCCTGTATCTTAATAATGTGGACTAGCAGAGCTGTAGTGTAGTGGTAACACTCTACAACATGTAGATAAAGCTCTCTACCTCCCTGTATCTTAATAATGTGGACTAGCAGAGCTGTAGTGTAGTGGTAACACTCTACAACAAGTAGATAAAGCTCTCTACCTCCCTGTATCTTAATAATGTGGACTAGCAGAGCTGTGGTAACACTCTACAACATGTAGATAAAGCTCTCTACCTCCCTGTATCTTAATAATGTGGACTAGCAGAGCTGTGGTGTAGTGGTAACACTCTACAACATGTAGATAAAGCTCTCTACCTCCCTGTATCTTAATAATGTGGACTAGCAGAGCTGTAGTGTAGTGGTAACACTCTACAACATGTAGATAAAGTTCTCTACCTCCCTGTATCTTAATAATGTGGACGAGCAGAGCTGTAGTGTAGTGGTAACACTCTACAACATGTATATAAAGCTCTCTACCTCCCTGTATCTTAATAATGTGGACTAGCAGAGCTGTAGTGTAGTGGTAACACTCTACAACATGTAGATAAAGCTCTCTACCTCCCTGTATCTTAATAATGTGGACTAGCAGAGCTGTAGTGTAGTGGTAACACTCTACAACATGTATATAAAGCTCTCTACCTCCCTGTATCTTAATAATGTGGACTAGCAGAGCTGTAGTGTAGTGGTAACACTCTACAACATGTAGATAAAGCTCTCTACCTCCCTGTATCTTAATAATGTGGACTAGCAGAGCTGTGGTAACACTCTACAACATGTAAATAAAGCTCTCCACCTCCCTGTATCTAAATAATGTGGACTAGCAGAGCTGTAGTGTAGTGGTAACACTCTACAACATGTAGATAAAGCTCTCTACCTCCTTGTATCTTAATAATGTGGACTAGCAGAGCTGTGGTGTAGTGGTAACACTCTACAACATGTAGATAAAGCTCTCTACCTCCCTGTATCTTAATAATGTGGACTAGCAGAGCTGTAGTGTAGTGGTAACACTCTACAACATGTAGATAAAGCTCTCTACCTCCATGTATCTTAATAATGTGGACTAGCAGAGCTGTAGTGTAGTGGTAACACTCTACAACATGTAGATAAAGCTCTCTACCTCCCTGTATCTTAATAATGTGGACTAGCAGAGCTGTAGTGTAGTGGTAACACTCTACAACATGTAGATAAAGCTCTCTACCTCCCTGTATCTTAATAATGTGGACTAGCAGAGCTGTGGTAACACTCTACAACATGTAGATAAAGCTCTCCACCTCCCTGTATCTTAATAATGTGGACTAGCAGACCTGTAGTGTAGTGGTAACACTCTACAACATGTAGATAAAGCTCTCTACCTCCCTGTATCTTAATAATGTGGACTAGCAGAGCTGTAGTGTAGTGGTAACACTCTACAACATGTAGATAAAGCTCTCTACCTCCCTGTATCTTAATAATGTGGACTAGCAGAGCTGTAGTGTAGTGGTAACACTCTACAACATGTAGATAAAGCTCTCTACCTCCCTGTATCTTAATAATGTGGACTAGCAGAGCTGTAGTGTAGTGGTAACACTCTACAACATGTAGATAAAGCTCTCTACCTCCTTGTATCTTAATAATGTGGACTAGCAGAGCTGTGGTGTAGTGGTAACACTCTACAACATGTATATAAAGCTCTCCACCTCCCTGTATCTTAATAATGTGGACTAGCAGAGCTGTAGTGTAGTGGTAACACTCTACAACATGTAGATAAAGCTCTCTACCTCCCTGTATCTTAATAATGTGGACTAGCAGAGCTGTGGTGTAGTGGTAACACTCTACAACATGTAGATAAAGCTTTCTACCTCCCTGTATCTTAATAATATGGACTAGCAGAGCTGTGGTGTAGTGGTAACACTCTACAACATGTAGATAAAGCTCTCTACCTCCCTGTATCTTAATAATGTGGACTAGCAGAGCTGTAGTGTAGTGGTAACACTCTACAACATGTATATAAAGCTCTCTACCTCCCTGTATCTTAATAATGTGGACTAGCAGAGCTGTAGTGTAGTGATAACACTCTACAACATGTAGATAAAGCTCTCTACCTCCCTGTATCTTAATAATGTGGACTAGCAGAGCTGTAGTGTAGTGGTAACACTCTACAACATGTATATAAAGCTCTCTACCTCCCTGTATCTTAATAATGTGGACTAGCAGAGCTGTAGTGTAGTGGTAACACTCTACAACATGTAGATAAAGCTCTCTACCTCCCTGTATCTTAATAATGTGGACTAGCAGAGCTGTAGTGTAGTGGTAACACTCTACAACATGTATATAAAGCTCTCTACCTCCCTGTATCTTAATAATGTGGACTAGCAGAGCTGTAGTGTAGTGGTAACACTCTACAACATGTAGATAAAGCTCTCTACCTCCCTGTATCTTAATAATGTGGACTAGCAGAGCTGTGGTGTAGTGGTAACACTCTACAACATGTAGATAAAGCTCTCTACCTCCCTGTATCTTAATAATGTGGACTAGCAGAGCTGTGGTAACACTCTACAACATGTAGATAAAGCTCTCCACCTCCCTGTATCTAAATAATGTGGACTAGCAGAGCTGTAGTGTAGTGGTAACACTCTACAACATGTAGATAAAGCTCTCTACCTCCTTGTATCTTAATAATGTGGACTAGCAGAGCTGTGGTGTAGTGGTAACACTCTACAACATGTATATAAAGCTCTCTACCTCCCTGTATCTTAATAATGTGGACTAGCAGAGCTGTGGTGTAGTGGTAACACTCTACAACATGTAGATAAAGCTCTCTACCTCCTTGTATCTTAATAATGTGGACTAGCAGAGCTGTGGTGTAGTGGTAACACTCTACAACATGTAGATAAAGCACTCTACCTCCCTGTATCTTAATAATGTGGGCTAGCAGAGCTGTAGTGTAGTGGTAACACTCTACAACATGTAGATAAAGCTCTCTACCTCCCTGTATCTTAATAATGTGGACTAGCAGAGCTGTAGTGTAGTGGTAACACTCTACAACATGTAGATAAAGCTCTCTACCTCCCTGTATCTTAATAATGTGGACTAGCAGAGCTGTGGTAACACTCTACAACATGTAGATAAAGCACTCTACCTCCCTGTATCTTAATAATGTGGACTAGCAGAGCTGTGGTGTAGTGGTAACACTCTACAACATGTAGATAAAGCTCTCTACCTCCCTGTATCTTAATAATGTGGACTAGCAGAGCTGTGGTAACACTCTACAACATGTAGATAAAGCTCTCCACCTCCCTGTATCTTAATAATGTGGACTAGCAGACCTGTAGTGTAGTGGTAACACTCTACAACATGTAGATAAAGCTCTCTACCTCCCTGTATCTTAATAATGTGGACTAGCAGAGCTGTAGTGTAGTGGTAACACTCTACAACATGTAGATAAAGCTCTCTACCTCCTTGTATCTTAATAATGTGGACTAGCAGAGCTGTGGTGTAGTGGTAACACTCTACAACATGTATATAAAGCTCTCTACCTCCCTGTATCTTAATAATGTGGACTAGCAGAGCTGTAGTGTAGTGGTAACACTCTACAACATGTAGATAAAGCTCTCTACCTCCCTGTATCTTAATAATGTGGACTAGCAGAGCTGTAGTGTAGTGGTAACACTCTACAACATGTAGATAAAGCTCTCTACCTCCCTGTATCTTAATAATGTGGACTAGCAGAGCTGTGGTAACACTCTACAACATGTAGATAAAGCTCTCTACCTCCCTGTATCTTAATAATGTGGACTAGCAGAGCTGTGGTGTAGTGGTAACACTCTACAACATGTAGATAAAGCTCTCTACCTCCCTGTATCTTAATAATGTGGACTAGCAGAGCTGTAGTGTAGTGGTAACACTCTACAACATGTAGATAAAGTTCTCTACCTCCCTGTATCTTAATAATGTGGACGAGCAGAGCTGTAGTGTAGTGGTAACACTCTACAACATGTATATAAAGCTCTCTACCTCCCTGTATCTTAATAATGTGGACTAGCAGAGCTGTAGTGTAGTGGTAACACTCTACAACATGTAGATAAAGCTCTCTACCTCCCTGTATCTTAATAATGTGGACTAGCAGAGCTGTAGTGTAGTGGTAACACTCTACAACATGTAGATAAAGCACTCTACCTCCCTGTATCTTAATAATGTGGGCTAGCAGAGCTGTAGTGTAGTGGTAACACTCTACAACATGTAGATAAAGCTCTCTACCTCCCTGTATCTTAATAATGTGGACTAGCAGAGCTGTAGTGTAGTGGTAACACTCTACAACATGTAGATAAAGCTCTCTACCTCCCTGTATCTTAATAATGTGGACTAGCAGAGCTGTGGTAACACTCTACAACATGTAGATAAAGCTCTCTACCTCCCTGTATCTTAATAATGTGGACTAGCAGAGCTGTAGTGTAGTGGTAACACTCTACAACATGTAGATAAAGCTCTCTACCTCCCTGTATCTTAATAATGTGGACTAGCAGAGCTGTAGTGTAGTGGTAACACTCTACAACATGTAGATAAAGCTCTCTACCTCCCTGTATCTTAATAATGTGGACTAGCAGAGCTGTAGTGTAGTGGTAACACTCTACAACATGTATATAAAGCTCTCCACCTCCCTGTATCTTAATAATGTGGACTAGCAGAGCTGTGGTGTAGTGGTAACACTCTACAACATGTAGATAAAGCTCTCTAACTCCCTGTATCTTAATAATGTGGACTAGCAGAGCTGTAGTGTAGTGGTAACCCTCTACAACATGTAGATAAAGCTCTCTACCTCCCTGTTTCTTAATAATGTGGACTAGCAGAGCTGTAGTGTAGTGGTAACACTCTACAACATGTATATAAAGCTCTCCACCTCCCTGTATCTTAATAATGTGGACTAGCAGAGCTGTAGTGTAGTGGTAACACTCTACAACATGTAGATAAAGCTCTCTACCTCCCTGTATCTTAATAATGTGGACTAGCAGAGCTGTGGTGTAGTGGTAACACTCTACAACATGTAGATAAAGCTCTCTACCTCCCTGTATCTTAATAATGTGGACTAGCAGAGCTGTAGTGTAGTGGTAACACTCTACAACATGTATATAAAGCTCTCTACCTCCCTGTATCTTAATAATGTGGACTAGCAGAGCTGTAGTGTAGTGGTAACACTCTACAACATGTATATAAAGCTCTCTACCTCCCTGTATCTTAATAATGTGGACTAACAGAGCTGTGGTAACACTCTACAACATGTAGATAAAGCTCTCCACCTCCCTGTATCTTAATAATGTGGACTAGCAGAGCTGTGGTAACACTCTACCACATGTATATAAAGCTCTCTACCTCCCTGAATCTTAATAATGTGGACTAGCAGAGCTGTAGTGTAGTGGTAACACTCTACAACATGTAGATAAAGCTCTCTACCTCCCTGTATCTTAATAATGTGGACTAGCAGAGCTGTGGTGTAGTGGTAACACTCTACAACATGTATATAAAGCTCTCTACCTCCCTGTATCTTAATAATGTGGACTAGCAGAGCTGTAGTGTAGTGGTAACACTCTACAACATGTAGATAAAGCTCTCTACCTCCCTGTATCTTAATAATGTGGACTAGCAGAAGTGTGGTGTAGTGGTAACACTCTACAACATGTAGCTAAAGCTCTCTACCTCCCTGTATCTTAATAATGTTGACTAGCAGAGCTGTAGTGTAGTGGTAACACTCTACAACATGTAGATAAAGCTCTCTACCTCCCTGTATCTTAATAATGTGGACTAGCAGAGCTGTGGTAACACTCTACAACATGTAGATAAAGCTCTCCACCTCCATGTATCTTAATAATGTGGACTAGCAGAGCTGTAGTGTAGTGGTAACACTCTACAACATGTAGATAAAGCTCTCTACCTCCTTGTATCTTAATAATGTGGACTAGCAGAGCTGTGGTGTAGTGGTAACACTCTACAACATGTAGATAAAGCTCTCTACCTCCCTGTATCTTAATAATGTGGACTAGCAGAGCTGTAGTGTAGTGGTAACACTCTACAACATGTATATAAAGCTCTCCACCTCCCTGTATCTTAATAATGTGGACTAGCAGAGCTGTGGTGTAGTGGTAACACTCTACAACATGTAGATAAAGCTCTCTACCTCCCTGTATCTTAATAATGTGGACTAGCAGAGCTGTAGTGTAGTGGTAACACTCTACAACATGTATATAAAGCTCTCTACCTCCCTGTATCTTAATAATGTGGACTAGCAGAGCTGTAGTGTAGTGGTAACACTCTACAACATGTATATAAAGCTCTCTACCTCCCTGTATCTTAATAATGTGGACTAACAGAGCTGTGGTAACACTCTACAACATGTAGATAAAGCTCTCCACCTCCCTGTATCTTAATAATGTGGACTAGCAGAGCTGTGGTGTAGTGGTAACACTCTACAACATGTATATAAAGCTCTCTACCCCCCTGTATCTTAATAATGTGGACTAGCAGAGCTGTGGTAACACTCTACCACATGTATATAAAGCTCTCTACCTCCCTGTATCTTAATAATGTGGACTAGCAGAGCTGTAGTGTAGTGGTAACACTCTACAACATGTAGATAAAGCTCTCTACCTCCCTGTATCTTAATAATGTGGACTAGCAGAGCTGTGGTGTAGTGGTAACACTCTACAACATGTATATAAAGCTCTCTACCTCCCTGTATCTTAATAATGTGGACTAGCAGAGCTGTAGTGTAGTGGTAACACTCTACAACATGTAGATAAAGCTCTCTACCTCCCTGTATCTTAATAATGTGGACTAGCAGAGCTGTGGTGTAGTGGTAACACTCTACAACATGTAGATAAAGCTCTCTACCTCCCTGTATCTTAATAATGTGGACTAGCAGAGCTGTAGTGTAGTGGTAACACTCTACAACATGTAGATAAAGCTCTCTACCTCCCTGTATCTTAATAATGTGGACTAGCAGAGCTGTAGTGTAGTGGTAACACTCTACAACATGTATATAAAGTTCTCCACCTCCCTGTATCTTAATAATGTGGACTAGCAGAGCTGTGGTGTAGTGGTAACACTCTACAACATGTAGATAAAGCTCTCCACCTCCCTGTATCTTAATAATGTGGACTAGCAGAGCTGTAGTGTAGTGGTAACACTCTACAACATGTAGATAAAGCTCTCTACCTCCCTGTATCTTAATAATGTTGACTAGCAGAGCTGTAGTGTAGTGGTAACACTCTACAACATGTAGATAAAGCTCTCTACCTCCCTGTATCTTAATAATGTGGACTAGCAGAGCTGTGGTAACACTCTACAACATGTAGATAAAGCTCTCCACCTCCCTGTATCTTAATAATGTGGACTAGCAGAGCTGTAGTGTAGTGGTAACACTCTACAACATGTAGATAAAGCTCTCTACCTCCTTGTATCTTAATAATGTGGACTAGCAGAGCTGTGGTGTAGTGGTAACACTCTACAACATGTAGATAAAGCTCTCTACCTCCCTGTATCTTAATAATGTGGACTAGCAGAGCTGTGGTGTAGTGGTAACACTCTACAACATGTATATAAAGCTCTCTACCTCCCTGTATCTTAATAATGTGGACTAGCAGAGCTGTGGTGTAGTGGTAACACTCTACAACATGTAGATAAAGCTCTCTACCTCCCTGTATCTTAATAATGTGGACTAGCAGAGCTGTGGTGTAGTGGTAACACTCTACAACATGTAGATAAAGCTCTCCACCTCCCTGTATCTTAATAATGTGGACTAGCAGAGCTGTAGTGTAGTGGTAACACTCTACAACATGTAGATAAAGCTCTCTACCTCCCTGTATCTTAATAATGTGGACTAGCAGAGCTGTGGTAACACTCTACAACATGTAGATAAAGCTCTCCACCTCCCTGTATCTTAATAATGTGGACTAGCAGAGCTGTAGTGTAGTGGTAACACTCTACAACATGTAGATAAAGCTCTCTACCTCCTTGTATCTTAACCTCTTGGGGCTAGGTGGGACGCTAGCGTGCCACCCGTGGTGCACTCCATCAACAGCAGGTGCATTTCAAGAGCGGCAAATTTGAATCCAAATAAATGTCAAAATTCCAATTTTTCAAAAATACAACTATGTTACACCATTTGAAAGATAAACATCTCCTTAATCTAACCACGTTTTACGATTTCAAAAAGGTTTTACGGCGAAAGCATAAATTTAGAGTATGTTAGGACAGTACATTTACAAGAGTTGTGTGTAATGTTTTGTCAAGTCAAAGACAGGGTCACCAAAACCATAAAACCAGCTAAAATGATGCACTAACCTTTTACAATCTCCATCAGATGACACTCCTAGGACATTATGTTAGACAATGCATGCATTTTTAGTTCTATCAAGTTCATATTTATATACAAAAACAGCGTTTTACTATGGCATTGATGTTGAGGAAATCGTTTCCCTCCAATAACCGGCAGTCAAGTCAGCGTCAGAAATTAAATAATTAAAATTAGAAAACATTGGTAAAATATTATATTGTCATTTAAAGAATTATAGATTTACATCTCTTGAACGCAATCAACTTGCCAGATTTAAAAATAACCTTACTGGGAAATCACACTTTGCAATAATCTGAGCACTGCGCCCAGAAAAATACGCGTTGCGATACAGACTAGACGTCATGTTGGGGAGATCTAAAATCGAAAATACTATGTAAATAATCCATTACCTTTGATTCTCTTCATCAGATGTCACTTCCAGGTATCACAGGTCCATAACGAATGTAGTTTTGTTCAAAAAAGCTCATCATTTATGTCCAAAAATCTCCGTCTCGTTAGCACATGATGTAAGCCAGCCGGACTTCTCGTCATGAACGAGGGGAAAAAATATATTTCCGTTCGTTCAAACATGTCAAACGTTGTATAGCATAAATCATTAGGGCCTTTTTTAACCAGAACATGAATAATATTCAAGGTGGACGAATGCATACTCTTTTATAACGTATTGGAACGAGGGTACCCAACATGAAGTAGCGCGCCAGGTGTCTAATGGGACATCACCGTTCCATGGCTCTTGTTCGGTCAGATCTCCCTCCAGAAGACTCAAAACACTTTGTAAAGGCTGGTGACATCTAGTGGAAGCAATAGGAAGTGCCAAAATATTCCTAAACCCCTGTGTTTTTCAATGGGATAGGTTTAAAGTCAATACAACACATCAGGTATCCACTTCCTGTCAGAAAATGTCTCAGGGTTTTGCCTGCCAAATGAGTTCTGTTATACTCACAGACACCATTCAAACAGTTTTGGAAACTTTAGAGTGTTTTCTATCCATATATAATAAGTATATGCATATTCTAGTTACTGGGCAGGATTAGTAACCAGATTAAATCGGGTACATTTTTTTTATCCAGACGTGCAAATGCTGCCCCCTAGACCCAACAGGTTAATAATGTGGACTAGCAGAGCTGTGGTGTAGTGGTAACACTCTACAACATGTAGATAAAGCTCTCTACCTCCCTGTATCTTAATAATGTGGACTAGCAGAGCTGTGGTGTAGTGGTAACACTCTACAACATGTATATAAAGCTCTCTGCCTCCCTGTATCTTAATAATGTGGACTAGCAGAGCTGTGGTGTAGTGGTAACACTCTACAACATGTAGATAAAGCTCTCTACCTCCCTGTATCTTAATAATGTGGACTAGCAGAGCTGTAGTGTAGTGGTAACACTCTACAACATGTAGATAAAGCTCTCTACCTCCCTGTATCTTAATAATGTGGACTAGCAGAGCTGTAGTGTAGTGGTAACACTCTACAACATGTAGATAAAGCTCTCTACCTCCCTGTATCTTAATAATGTGGACTAGCAGAGCTGTGGTGTAGTGGTAACACTCTACAACATGTAGATAAAGCTCTCTACCTCCTTGTATCTTAATAATGTGGACTAGCAGAGCTGTGGTGTAGTGGTAACAGTCTACAACATGTAGATAAAGCTCTCTACCTCCCTGTATCTTAATAATGTGGACTAGCAGAGCTGTAGTGTAGTGGTAACACTCTACAACATGTAGATAAAGCTCTCTACCTCCCTGTATCTTAATAATGTGGACTAGCAGAGCTGTAGTGTAGTGGTAACACTCTACAACATGTAGATAAAGCTCTCTACCTCCCTGTATCTTAATAATGTGGACTAGCAGAGCTGTGGTAACACTCTACAACATGTAGATAAAGCTCTCTACCTCCCTGTATCTTAATAATGTGGACTAGCAGAGCTGTGGTGTAGTGGTAACACTCTACAACATGTAGATAAAGCTCTCTACCTCCCTGTATCTTAATAATGTGGACTAGCAGAGCTGTAGTGTAGTGGTAACACTCTACAACATGTAGATAAAGTTCTCTACCTCCCTGTATCTTAATAATGTGGACGAGCAGAGCTGTAGTGTAGTGGTAACACTCTACAACATGTATATAAAGTTCTCTACCTCCCTGTATCTTAATAATGTGGACTAGCAGAGCTGTAGTGTAGTGGTAACACTCTACAACATGTAGATAAAGCTCTCTACCTCCCTGTATCTTAATAATGTGGACTAGCAGAGCTGTAGTGTAGTGGTAACACTCTACAACATGTATATAAAGCTCTCTACCTCCCTGTATCTTAATAATGTGGAGTAGCAGAGCTGTAGTGTAGTGGTAACACTCTACAACATGTAGATAAAGCTCTCTACCTCCCTGTATCTTAATAATGTGGACTAGCAGAGCTGTGGTAACACTCTACAACATGTAGATAAAGCTCTCCACCTCCCTGTATCTAAATAATGTGGACTAGCTGAGCTGTAGTGTAGTGGTAACACTCTACAACATGTAGATAAAGCTCTCTACCTCCTTGTATCTTAATAATGTGGACTAGCAGAGCTGTGGTGTAGTGGTAACACTCTACAACATGTAGATAAAGCTCTCTACCTCCCTGTATCTTAATAATGTGGACTAGCAGAGCTGTGGTGTAGTGGTAACACTCTACAACATGTATATAAAGCTCTCTGCCTCCCTGTATCTTAATAATGTGGACTAGCAGAGCTGTGGTGTAGTGGTAACACTCTACAACATGTAGATAAAGCTCTCTACCTCCCTGTATCTTAATAATGTGGACTAGCAGAGCTGTAGTGTAGTGGTAACACTCTACAACATGTAGATAAAGCTCTCTACCTCCCTGTATCTTAATAATGTGGACTAGCAGAGCTGTAGTGTAGTGGTAACACTCTACAACATGTAGATAAAGCTCTCTACCTCCCTGTATCTTAATAATGTGGACTAGCAGAGCTGTGGTGTAGTGGTAACACTCTACAACATGTAGATAAAGCTCTCTACCTCCTTGTATCTTAATAATGTGGACTAGCAGAGCTGTGGTGTAGTGGTAACAGTCTACAACATGTAGATAAAGCTCTCTACCTCCCTGTATCTTAATAATGTGGACTAGCAGAGCTGTAGTGTAGTGGTAACACTCTACAACATGTAGATAAAGCTCTCTACCTCCCTGTATCTTAATAATGTGGACTAGCAGAGCTGTAGTGTAGTGGTAACACTCTACAACATGTAGATAAAGCTCTCTACCTCCCTGTATCTTAATAATGTGGACTAGCAGAGCTGTGGTAACACTCTACAACATGTAGATAAAGCTCTCTACCTCCCTGTATCTTAATAATGTGGACTAGCAGAGCTGTGGTGTAGTGGTAACACTCTACAACATGTAGATAAAGCTCTCTACCTCCCTGTATCTTAATAATGTGGACTAGCAGAGCTGTAGTGTAGTGGTAACACTCTACAACATGTAGATAAAGTTCTCTACCTCCCTGTATCTTAATAATGTGGACGAGCAGAGCTGTAGTGTAGTGGTAACACTCTACAACATGTATATAAAGTTCTCTACCTCCCTGTATCTTAATAATGTGGACTAGCAGAGCTGTAGTGTAGTGGTAACACTCTACAACATGTAGATAAAGCTCTCTACCTCCCTGTATCTTAATAATGTGGACTAGCAGAGCTGTAGTGTAGTGGTAACACTCTACAACATGTATATAAAGCTCTCTACCTCCCTGTATCTTAATAATGTGGAGTAGCAGAGCTGTAGTGTAGTGGTAACACTCTACAACATGTAGATAAAGCTCTCTACCTCCCTGTATCTTAATAATGTGGACTAGCAGAGCTGTGGTAACACTCTACAACATGTAGATAAAGCTCTCCACCTCCCTGTATCTAAATAATGTGGACTAGCTGAGCTGTAGTGTAGTGGTAACACTCTACAACATGTAGATAAAGCTCTCTACCTCCTTGTATCTTAATAATGTGGACTAGCAGAGCTGTGGTGTAGTGGTAACACTCTACAACATGTAGATAAAGCTCTCTACCTCCCTGTATCTTAATAATGTGGACTAGCAGAGCTGTGGTGTAGTGGTAACACTCTACAACATGTATATAAAGCTCTCTACCTCCCTGTATCTTAATAATGTGGGCTAGCAGAGCTGTAGTGTAGTGGTAACACTCTACAACATGTAGATAAAGCTCTCTACCTCCCTGTATCTTAATAATGTGGGCTAGCAGAGCTGTAGTGTAGTGGTAACACTCTACAACATGTAGATAAAGCACTCTACCTCCCTGTATCTTAATAATGTGGGCTAGCAGAGCTGTAGTGTAGTGGTAACACTCTACAACATGTAGATAAAGCTCTCTACCTCCCTGTATCTTAATAATGTGGACTAGCAGAGCTGTAGTGTAGTGGTAACACTCTACAACATGTAGATAAAGCTCTCTACCTCCCTGTATCTTAATAATGTGGACTAGCAGAGCTGTGGTAACACTCTACAACATGTAGATAAAGCACTCTACCTCCCTGTATCTTAATAATGTGGACTAGCAGAGCTGTGGTGTAGTGGTAACACTCTACAACATGTAGATAAAGCTCTCTACCTCCCTGTATCTTAATAATGTGGACTAGCAGAGCTGTGGTGTAGTGGTAACACTCTACAACATGTAGATAAAGCTCTCTACCTCCCTGTATCTTAATAATGTGGACTAGCAGAGCTGTAGTGTAGTGGTAACACTCTACAACATGTAGATAAAGCTCTCTACCTCCCTGTATCTTAATAATGTGGACTAGCAGAGCTGTGGTAACACTCTACAACATGTAGATAAAGCTCTCTACCTCCCTGTATCTTAATAATGTGGACTAGCAGAGCTGTGGTGTAGTGGTAACACTCTACAACATGTAGATAAAGCTCTCTACCTCCCTGTATCTTAATAATGTGGACTAGCAGAGCTGTAGTGTAGTGGTAACACTCTACAACATGTAGATAAAGTTCTCTACCTCCCTGTATCTTAATAATGTGGACGAGCAGAGCTGTAGTGTAGTGGTAACACTCTACAACATGTATATAAAGTTCTCTACCTCCCTGTATCTTAATAATGTGGACTAGCAGAGCTGTAGTGTAGTGGTAACACTCTACAACATGTAGATAAAGCTCTCTACCTCCCTGTATCTTAATAATGTGGACTAGCAGAGCTGTAGTGTAGTGGTAACACTCTACAACATGTATATAAAGCTCTCTACCTCCCTGTATCTTAATAATGTGGAGTAGCAGAGCTGTAGTGTAGTGGTAACACTCTACAACATGTAGATAAAGCTCTCTACCTCCCTGTATCTTAATAATGTGGACTAGCAGAGCTGTGGTAACACTCTACAACATGTAGATAAAGCTCTCCACCTCCCTGTATCTAAATAATGTGGACTAGCTGAGCTGTAGTGTAGTGGTAACACTCTACAACATGTAGATAAAGCTCTCTACCTCCTTGTATCTTAATAATGTGGACTAGCAGAGCTGTGGTGTAGTGGTAACACTCTACAACATGTAGATAAAGCTCTCTACCTCCCTGTATCTTAATAATGTGGACTAGCAGAGCTGTGGTGTAGTGGTAACACTCTACAACATGTATATAAAGCTCTCTACCTCCCTGTATCTTAATAATGTGGGCTAGCAGAGCTGTAGTGTAGTGGTAACACTCTACAACATGTAGATAAAGCTCTCTACCTCCCTGTATCTTAATAATGTGGGCTAGCAGAGCTGTAGTGTAGTGGTAACACTCTACAACATGTAGATAAAGCACTCTACCTCCCTGTATCTTAATAATGTGGGCTAGCAGAGCTGTAGTGTAGTGGTAACACTCTACAACATGTAGATAAAGCTCTCTACCTCCCTGTATCTTAATAATGTGGACTAGCAGAGCTGTAGTGTAGTGGTAACACTCTACAACATGTAGATAAAGCTCTCTACCTCCCTGTATCTTAATAATGTGGACTAGCAGAGCTGTGGTAACACTCTACAACATGTAGATAAAGCACTCTACCTCCCTGTATCTTAATAATGTGGACTAGCAGAGCTGTGGTGTAGTGGTAACACTCTACAACATGTAGATAAAGCTCTCTACCTCCCTGTATCTTAATAATGTGGACTAGCAGAGCTGTGGTGTAGTGGTAACACTCTACAACATGTAGATAAAGCTCTCTACCTCCTTGTATCTTAATAATGTGGACTAGCAGAGCTGTGGTGTAGTGGTAACACTCTACAACATGTAGATAAAGCTCTCTACCTCCCTGTATCTTAATAATGTGGACTAGCAGAGCTGTAGTGTAGTGGTAACACTCTACAACATGTAGATAAAGCTCTCTACCTCCCTGTATCTTAATAATGTGGACTAGCAGAGCTGTAGTGTAGTGGTAACACTCTACAACATGTAGATAAAGCTCTCTACCTCCCTGTATCTTAATAATGTGGACTAGCAGAGCTGTGGTAACACTCTACAACATGTAGATAAAGCTCTCTACCTCCCTGTATCTTAATAATGTGGACTAGCAGAGCTGTGGTGTAGTGGTAACACTCTACAACATGTAGATAAAGCTCTCTACCTCCCTGTATCTTAATAATGTGGACTAGCAGAGCTGTAGTGTAGTGGTAACACTCTACAACATGTAGATAAAGTTCTCTACCTCCCTGTATCTTAATAATGTGGACGAGCAGAGCTGTAGTGTAGTGGTAACACTCTACAACATGTATATAAAGTTCTCTACCTCCCTGTATCTTAATAATGTGGACTAGCAGAGCTGTAGTGTAGTGGTAACACTCTACAACATGTAGATAAAGCTCTCTACCTCCCTGTATCTTAATAATGTGGACTAGCAGAGCTGTAGTGTAGTGGTAACACTCTACAACATGTATATAAAGCTCTCTACCTCCCTGTATCTTAATAATGTGGAGTAGCAGAGCTGTAGTGTAGTGGTAACACTCTACAACATGTAGATAAAGCTCTCTACCTCCCTGTATCTTAATAATGTGGACTAGCAGAGCTGTGGTAACACTCTACAACATGTAGATAAAGCTCTCCACCTCCCTGTATCTAAATAATGTGGACTAGCTGAGCTGTAGTGTAGTGGTAACACTCTACAACATGTAGATAAAGCTCTCTACCTCCTTGTATCTTAATAATGTGGACTAGCAGAGCTGTGGTGTAGTGGTAACACTCTACAACATGTAGATAAAGCTCTCTACCTCCCTGTATGTTAATAATGTGGACTAGCAGAGCTGTGGTGTAGTGGTAACACTCTACAACATGTATATAAAGCTCTCTACCTCCCTGTATCTTAATAATGTGGGCTAGCAGAGCTGTAGTGTAGTGGTAACACTCTACAACATGTAGATAAAGCTCTCTACCTCCCTGTATCTTAATAATGTGGGCTAGCAGAGCTGTAGTGTAGTGGTAACACTCTACAACATGTAGATAAAGCACTCTACCTCCCTGTATCTTAATAATGTGGGCTAGCAGAGCTGTAGTGTAGTGGTAACACTCTACAACATGTAGATAAAGCTCTCTACCTCCCTGTATCTTAATAATGTGGACCAGCAGAGCTGTAGTGTAGTGGTAACACTCTACAACATGTAGATAAAGCTCTCTACCTCCATGTATCTTAATAATGTGGACTAGCAGAGCTGTGGTAACACTCTACAACATGTAGATAAAGCACTCTACCTCCCTGTATCTTAATAATGTGGACTAGCAGAGCTGTGGTGTAGTGGTAACACTCTACAACATGTAGATAAAGCTCTCTACCTCCCTGTATCTTAATAATGTGGACTAGCAGATCTGTAGTGTAGTGGTAACACTCTACAACATGTAGATAAAGCTCTCTACCTCCATGTATCTTAATAATGTGGACTAGCAGAGCTGTAGTGTAGTGGTAACACTCTACAACATGTATATAAAGCTCTCTACCTCCCTGTATCTTAATAATGTGGACTAGCAGAGCTGTAGTGTAGTGGTAACACTCTACAACATGTAGATAAAGCTCTCTACCTCCCTGTATCTTAATAATGTGGACTAGCAGAGCTGTGGTAACACTCTACAACATGTAGATAAAGCTCTCCACCTCCCTGTATCTTAATAATGTGGACTAGCAGACCTGTAGTGTAGTGGTAACACTCTACAACATGTAGATAAAGCTCTCTACCTCCCTGTATCTTAATGATGTGGACTAGCAGAGCTGTAGTGTAGTGGTAACACTCTACAACATGTAGATAAAGCTCTCTACCTCCCTGTATCTTAATAATGTGGACTAGCAGAGCTGTATTGTAGTGGTAACACTCTACAACATGTAGATAAAGCTCTCTACCTCCCTGTATCTTAATAATGTGGACTAGCAGAGCTGTAGTGTAGTGGTAACACTCTACAACATGTATATAAAGCTCTCCACCTC
Organism: Salmo salar; assembly: GCF_965601325.2. Taxonomy (NCBI): domain Eukaryota; kingdom Metazoa; phylum Chordata; class Actinopteri; order Salmoniformes; family Salmonidae; genus Salmo; species Salmo salar. The sequence continues at coordinate 2,328,590 of NC_138296.1, read as the reverse complement.
CCTGTATCTTAATAATGTGGACTAGCAGAGCTGTGGTGTAGTGGTAACACTCTACAACATGTAGATAAAGCTCTCTAACTCCCTGTATCTTAATAATGTGGACTAGCAGAGCTGTAGTGTAGTGGTAACACTCTACAACATGTATATAAAGCTCTCCACCTCCCTGTATCTTAATAATGTGGACTAGCAGAGCTGTAGTGTAGTGGTAACACTCTACAACATGTAGATAAAGCTCTCTACCTCCCTGTATCTTAATAATGTGGACTAGCAGAGCTGTAGTGTAGTGGTAACACTCTACAACATGTAGATAAAGCACTCTACCTCCCTGTATCTTAATAATGTGGGCTAGCAGAGCTGTAGTGTAGTGGTAACACTCTACAACATGTAGATAAAGCTCTCTACCTCCCTGTATCTTAATAATGTGGACTAGCAGAGCTGTAGTGTAGTGGTAACACTCTACAACATGTAGATAAAGCTCTCTACCTCCCTGTATCTTAATAATGTGGACTAGCAGAGCTGTGGTAACACTCTACAACATGTAGATAAAGCTCTCTACCTCCCTGTATCTTAATAATGTGGACTAGCAGAGCTGTGGTGTAGTGGTAACACTCTACAACATGTAGATAAAGCTCTCTACCTCCTTGTATCTTAATAATGTGGACTAGCAGAGCTGTGGTGTAGTGGTAACACTCTACATCATGTAGATAAAGCTCTCTACCTCCCTGTATCTTAATAATGTGGACTAGCAGAGCTGTAGTGTAGTGGTAACACTCTACAACATGTAGATAAAGTTCTCTACCTCCCTGTATCTTAATAATGTGGACGAGCAGAGCTGTAGTGTAGTGGTAACACTCTACAACATGTATATAAAGCTCTCTACCTCCCTGTATCTTAATAATGTGGACTAGCAGAGCTGTAGTGTAGTGGTAACACTCTACAACATGTAGATAAAGCTCTCTACCTCCCTGTATCTTAATAATGTGGACTAGCAGAGCTGTAGTGTAGTGGTAACACTCTACAACATGTAGATAAAGCTCTCTACCTCCCTGTATCTTAATAATGTGGACTAGCAGAGCTGTGGTAACACTCTACAACATGTAGATAAAGCTCTCTACCTCCCTGTATCTTAATAATGTGGACTAGCAGAGCTGTGGTGTAGTGGTAACACTCTACAACATGTAGATAAAGCTCTCTACCTCCTTGTATCTTAATAATGTGGACTAGCAGAGCTGTGGTGTAGTGGTAACACTCTACAACATGTAGATAAAGCACTCTACCTCCCTGTATCTTAATAATGTGGGCTAGCAGAGCTGTAGTGTAGTGGTAACACTCTACAACATGTAGATAAAGCTCTCTACCTCCCTGTATCTTAATAATGTGGACTAGCAGAGCTGTAGTGTAGTGGTAACACTCTACAACATGTAGATAAAGCTCTCTACCTCCCTGTATCTTAATAATGTGGACTAGCAGAGCTGTGGTAACACTCTACAACATGTAGATAAAGCTCTCTACCTCCCTGTATCTTAATAATGTGGACTAGCAGAGCTGTGGTGTAGAGGTAACACTCTACAACATGTAGATAAAGCTCTCTACCTCCTTGTATCTTAATAATGTGGACTAGCAGAGCTGTGGTGTAGTGGTAACACTCTACAACATGTAGATAAAGCACTCTACCTCCCTGTATCTTAATAATGTGGGCTAGCAGAGCTGTAGTGTAGTGGTAACACTCTACAACATGTAGATAAAGCTCTCTACCTCCCTGTATCTTAATAATGTGGACTAGCAGAGCTGTAGTGTAGTGGTAACACTCTACAACATGTAGATAAAGCTCTCTACCTCCCTGTATCTTAATAATGTGGACTAGCAGAGCTGTGGTAACACTCTACAACATGTAGATAAAGCTCTCTACCTCCCTGTATCTTAATAATGTGGACTAGCAGAGCTGTGGTGTAGTGGTAACACTCTACATCATGTAGATAAAGCTCTCTACCTCCCTGTATCTTAATAATGTGGACTAGCAGAGCTGTAGTGTAGTGGTAACACTCTACAACATGTAGATAAAGTTCTCTACCTCCCTGTATCTTAATAATGTGGACGAGCAGAGCTGTAGTGTAGTGGTAACACTCTACAACATGTATATAAAGCTCTCTACCTCCCTGTATCTTAATAATGTGGACTAGCAGAGCTGTAGTGTAGTGGTAACACTCTACAACATGTAGATAAAGCTCTCTACCTCCCTGTATCTTAATAATGTGGACTAGCAGAGCTGTAGTGTAGTGGTAACACTCTACAACATGTAGATAAAGCTCTCTACCTCCCTGTATCTTAATAATGTGGACTAGCAGAGCTGTGGTAACACTCTACAACATGTAGATAAAGCTCTCTACCTCCCTGTATCTTAATAATGTGGACTAGCAGAGCTGTGGTGTAGTGGTAACACTCTACAACATGTAGATAAAGCTCTCTACCTCCTTGTATCTTAATAATGTGGACTAGCAGAGCTGTGGTGTAGTGGTAACACTCTACAACATGTAGATAAAGCACTCTACCTCCCTGTATCTTAATAATGTGGGCTAGCAGAGCTGTAGTGTAGTGGTAACACTCTACAACATGTAGATAAAGCTCTCTACCTCCCTGTATCTTAATAATGTGGACTAGCAGAGCTGTAGTGTAGTGGTAACACTCTACAACATGTAGATAAAGCTCTCTACCTCCCTGTATCTTAATAATGTGGACTAGCAGAGCTGTGGTAACACTCTACAACATGTAGATAAAGCACTCTACCTCCCTGTATCTTAATAATGTGGACTAGCAGAGCTGTGGTGTAGTGGTAACACTCTACAACATGTAGATAAAGCTCTCTACCTCCCTGTATCTTAATAATGTGGACTAGCAGAGCTGTAGTGTAGTGGTAACACTCTACAACATGTAGATAAAGCTCTCTACCTCCATGTATCTTAATAATGTGGACTAGCAGAGCTGTAGTTTAGTGGTAACACTCTACAACATGTATATAAAGCTCTCTACCTCCCTGTATCTTAATAATGTGGACTAGCAGAGCTGTAGTGTAGTGGTAACACTCTACAACATGTAGATAAAGCTCTCTACCTCCCTGTATCTTAATAATGTGGACTAGCAGAGCTGTGGTAACACTCTACAACATGTAGATAAAGCTCTCCACCTCCGTGTATCTTAATAATGTGGACTAGCAGACCTGTAGTGTAGTGGTAACACTCTACAACATGTAGATAAAGCTCTCTACCTCCCTGTATCTTAATAATGTGGACTAGCAGAGCTGTAGTGTAGTGGTAACACTCTACAACATGTAGATAAAGCTCTCTACCTCCCTGTATCTTAATAATGTGGACTAGCAGAGCTGTAGTGTAGTGGTAACACTCTACAACATGTAGATAAAGCTCTCTACCTCCTTGTATCTTAATAATGTGGACTAGCAGAGCTGTGGTGTAGTGGTAACACTCTACAACATGTAGATAAAGCTCTCTACCTCCCTGTATCTTAATAATGTGGACTAGCAGAGCTGTAGTGTAGTGGTAACACTCTACAACATGTAGATAAAGCTCTCTACCTCCCTGTATCTTAATAATGTGGACTAGCAGAGCTGTAGTGTAGTGGTAACACTCTACAACAAGTAGATAAAGCTCTCTACCTCCCTGTATCTTAATAATGTGGACTAGCAGAGCTGTGGTAACACTCTACAACATGTAGATAAAGCTCTCTACCTCCCTGTATCTTAATAATGTGGACTAGCAGAGCTGTGGTGTAGTGGTAACACTCTACAACATGTAGATAAAGCTCTCTACCTCCCTGTATCTTAATAATGTGGACTAGCAGAGCTGTAGTGTAGTGGTAACACTCTACAACATGTAGATAAAGTTCTCTACCTCCCTGTATCTTAATAATGTGGACGAGCAAAGCTGTAGTGTAGTGGTAACACTCTACAACATGTATATAAAGCTCTCTACCTCCCTGTATCTTAATAATGTGGACTAGCAGAGCTGTAGTGTAGTGGTAACACTCTACAACATGTAGATAAAGCTCTCTACCTCCCTGTATCTTAATAATGTGGACTAGCAGAGCTGTAGTGTAGTGGTAACACTCTACAACATGTATATAAAGCTCTCTACCTCCCTGTATCTTAATAATGTGGACTAGCAGAGCTGTAGTGTAGTGGTAACACTCTACAACATGTAGATAAAGCTCTCTACCTCCCTGTATCTTAATAATGTGGACTAGCAGAGCTGTGGTAACACTCTACAACATGTAAATAAAGCTCTCCACCTCCCTGTATCTAAATAATGTGGACTAGCAGAGCTGTAGTGTAGTGGTAACACTCTACAACATGTAGATAAAGCTCTCTACCTCCTTGTATCTTAATAATGTGGACTAGCAGAGCTGTGGTGTAGTGGTAACACTCTACAACATGTAGATAAAGCTCTCTACCTCCCTGTATCTTAATAATGTGGACTAGCAGAGCTGTAGTGTAGTGGTAACACTCTACAACATGTAGATAAAGCTCTCTACCTCCATGTATCTTAATAATGTGGACTAGCAGAGCTGTAGTGTAGTGGTAACACTCTACAACATGTATATAAAGCTCTCTACCTCCCTGTATCTTAATAATGTGGACTAGCAGAGCTGTAGTGTAGTGGTAACACTCTACAACATGTAGATAAAGCTCTCTACCTCCCTGTATCTTAATAATGTGGACTAGCAGAGCTGTGGTAACACTCTACAACATGTAGATAAAGCTCTCCACCTCCCTGTATCTTAATAATGTGGACTAGCAGACCTGTAGTGTAGTGGTAACACTCTACAACATGTAGATAAAGCTCTCTACCTCCCTGTATCTTAATAATGTGGACTAGCAGAGCTGTAGTGTAGTGGTAACACTCTACAACATGTAGATAAAGCTCTCTACCTCCCTGTATCTTAATAATGTGGACTAGCAGAGCTGTAGTGTAGTGGTAACACTCTACAACATGTAGATAAAGCTCTCTACCTCCCTGTATCTTAATAATGTGGACTAGCAGAGCTGTAGTGTAGTGGTAACACTCTACAACATGTATATAAAGCTCTCCACCTCCCTGTATCTTAATAATGTGGACTAGCAGAGCTGTGGTGTAGTGGTAACACTCTACAACATGTAGATAAAGCTCTCTAACTCCCTGTATCTTAATAATGTGGACTAGCAGAGCTGTAGTGTAGTGGTAACACTCTACAACATGTAGATAAAGCTCTCTACCTCCCTGTATCTTAATAATGTGGACTAGCAGAGCTGTAGTGTAGTGGTAACACTCTACAACATGTAGATAAAGCTCTCTACCTCCTTGTATCTTAATAATGTGGACTAGCAGAGCTGTGGTGTAGTGGTAACACTCTACAACATGTAGATAAAGCTCTCTACCTCCCTGTATCTTAATAATGTGGACTAGCAGAGCTGTAGTGTAGTGGTAACACTCTACAACATGTAGATAAAGCTCTCTACCTCCCTGTATCTTAATAATGTGGACTAGCAGAGCTGTAGTGTAGTGGTAACACTCTACAACAAGTAGATAAAGCTCTCTACCTCCCTGTATCTTAATAATGTGGACTAGCAGAGCTGTGGTAACACTCTACAACATGTAGATAAAGCTCTCTACCTCCCTGTATCTTAATAATGTGGACTAGCAGAGCTGTGGTGTAGTGGTAACACTCTACAACATGTAGATAAAGCTCTCTACCTCCCTGTATCTTAATAATGTGGACTAGCAGAGCTGTAGTGTAGTGGTAACACTCTACAACATGTAGATAAAGTTCTCTACCTCCCTGTATCTTAATAATGTGGACGAGCAGAGCTGTAGTGTAGTGGTAACACTCTACAACATGTATATAAATCTCTCTACCTCCCTGTATCTTAATAATGTGGACTAGCAGAGCTGTAGTGTAGTGGTAACACTCTACAACATGTAGATAAAGCTCTCTACCTCCCTGTATCTTAATAATGTGGACTAGCAGAGCTGTAGTGTAGTGGTAACACTCTACAACATGTATATAAAGCTCTCTACCTCCCTGTATCTTAATAATGTGGACTAGCAGAGCTGTAGTGTAGTGGTAACACTCTACAACATGTAGATAAAGCTCTCTACCTCCCTGTATCTTAATAATGTGGACTAGCAGAGCTGTGGTAACACTCTACAACATGTAAATAAAGCTCTCCACCTCCCTGTATCTAAATAATGTGGACTAGCAGAGCTGTAGTGTAGTGGTAACACTCTACAACATGTAGATAAAGCTCTCTACCTCCTTGTATCTTAATAATGTGGACTAGCAGAGCTGTGGTGTAGTGGTAACACTCTACAACATGTAGATAAAGCTCTCTACCTCCCTGTATCTTAATAATGTGGACTAGCAGAGCTGTAGTGTAGTGGTAACACTCTACAACATGTAGATAAAGCTCTCTACCTCCATGTATCTTAATAATGTGGACTAGCAGAGCTGTAGTGTAGTGGTAACACTCTACAACATGTATATAAAGCTCTCTACCTCCCTGTATCTTAATAATGTGGACTAGCAGAGCTGTAGTGTAGTGGTAACACTCTACAACATGTAGATAAAGCTCTCTACCTCCCTGTATCTTAATAATGTGGACTAGCAGAGCTGTGGTAACACTCTACAACATGTAGATAAAGCTCTCCACCTCCCTGTATCTTAATAATGTGGACTAGCAGACCTGTAGTGTAGTGGTAACACTCTACAACATGTAGATAAAGCTCTCTACCTCCCTGTATCTTAATAATGTGGACTAGCAGAGCTGTAGTGTAGTGGTAACACTCTACAACATGTAGATAAAGCTCTCTACCTCCCTGTATCTTAATAATGTGGACTAGCAGAGCTGTAGTGTAGTGGTAACACTCTACAACATGTAGATAAAGCTCTCTACCTCCCTGTATCTTAATAATGTGGACTAGCAGAGCTGTAGTGTAGTGGTAACACTCTACAACATGTAGATAAAGCTCTCTACCTCCTTGTATCTTAATAATGTGGACTAGCAGAGCTGTGGTGTAGTGGTAACACTCTACAACATGTATATAAAGCTCTCCACCTCCCTGTATCTTAATAATGTGGACTAGCAGAGCTGTAGTGTAGTGGTAACACTCTACAACATGTAGATAAAGCTCTCTACCTCCCTGTATCTTAATAATGTGGACTAGCAGAGCTGTGGTGTAGTGGTAACACTCTACAACATGTAGATAAAGCTTTCTACCTCCCTGTATCTTAATAATATGGACTAGCAGAGCTGTGGTGTAGTGGTAACACTCTACAACATGTAGATAAAGCTCTCTACCTCCCTGTATCTTAATAATGTGGACTAGCAGAGCTGTAGTGTAGTGGTAACACTCTACAACATGTATATAAAGCTCTCTACCTCCCTGTATCTTAATAATGTGGACTAGCAGAGCTGTAGTGTAGTGATAACACTCTACAACATGTAGATAAAGCTCTCTACCTCCCTGTATCTTAATAATGTGGACTAGCAGAGCTGTAGTGTAGTGGTAACACTCTACAACATGTATATAAAGCTCTCTACCTCCCTGTATCTTAATAATGTGGACTAGCAGAGCTGTAGTGTAGTGGTAACACTCTACAACATGTAGATAAAGCTCTCTACCTCCCTGTATCTTAATAATGTGGACTAGCAGAGCTGTAGTGTAGTGGTAACACTCTACAACATGTATATAAAGCTCTCTACCTCCCTGTATCTTAATAATGTGGACTAGCAGAGCTGTAGTGTAGTGGTAACACTCTACAACATGTAGATAAAGCTCTCTACCTCCCTGTATCTTAATAATGTGGACTAGCAGAGCTGTGGTGTAGTGGTAACACTCTACAACATGTAGATAAAGCTCTCTACCTCCCTGTATCTTAATAATGTGGACTAGCAGAGCTGTGGTAACACTCTACAACATGTAGATAAAGCTCTCCACCTCCCTGTATCTAAATAATGTGGACTAGCAGAGCTGTAGTGTAGTGGTAACACTCTACAACATGTAGATAAAGCTCTCTACCTCCTTGTATCTTAATAATGTGGACTAGCAGAGCTGTGGTGTAGTGGTAACACTCTACAACATGTATATAAAGCTCTCTACCTCCCTGTATCTTAATAATGTGGACTAGCAGAGCTGTGGTGTAGTGGTAACACTCTACAACATGTAGATAAAGCTCTCTACCTCCTTGTATCTTAATAATGTGGACTAGCAGAGCTGTGGTGTAGTGGTAACACTCTACAACATGTAGATAAAGCACTCTACCTCCCTGTATCTTAATAATGTGGGCTAGCAGAGCTGTAGTGTAGTGGTAACACTCTACAACATGTAGATAAAGCTCTCTACCTCCCTGTATCTTAATAATGTGGACTAGCAGAGCTGTAGTGTAGTGGTAACACTCTACAACATGTAGATAAAGCTCTCTACCTCCCTGTATCTTAATAATGTGGACTAGCAGAGCTGTGGTAACACTCTACAACATGTAGATAAAGCACTCTACCTCCCTGTATCTTAATAATGTGGACTAGCAGAGCTGTGGTGTAGTGGTAACACTCTACAACATGTAGATAAAGCTCTCTACCTCCCTGTATCTTAATAATGTGGACTAGCAGAGCTGTAGTGTAGTGGTAACACTCTACAACATGTAGATAAAGCTCTCTACCTCCATGTATCTTAATAATGTGGACTAGCAGAGCTGTAGTGTAGTGGTAACACTCTACAACATGTATATAAAGCTCTCTACCTCCCTGTATCTTAATAATGTGGACTAGCAGAGCTGTAGTGTAGTGGTAACACTCTACAACATGTAGATAAAGCTCTCTACCTCCCTGTATCTTAATAATGTGGACTAGCAGAGCTGTGGTAACACTCTACAACATGTAGATAAAGCTCTCCACCTCCCTGTATCTTAATAATGTGGACTAGCAGACCTGTAGTGTAGTGGTAACACTCTACAACATGTAGATAAAGCTCTCTACCTCCCTGTATCTTAATAATGTGGACTAGCAGAGCTGTAGTGTAGTGGTAACACTCTACAACATGTATATAAAGCTCTCTACCTCCCTGTATCTTAATAATGTGGACTAGCAGAGCTGTAGTGTAGTGGTAACACTCTACAACATGTAGATAAAGCTCTCTACCTCCCTGTATCTTAATAATGTGGACTAGCAGAGCTGTAGTGTAGTGGTAACACTCTACAACATGTAGATAAAGCTCTCTACCTCCCTGTATCTTAATAATGTGGACTAGCAGAGCTGTGGTAACACTCTACAACATGTAGATAAAGCTCTCTACCTCCCTGTATCTTAATAATGTGGACTAGCAGAGCTGTGGTGTAGTGGTAACACTCTACAACATGTAGATAAAGCTCTCTACCTCCCTGTATCTTAATAATGTGGACTAGCAGAGCTGTAGTGTAGTGGTAACACTCTACAACATGTAGATAAAGTTCTCTACCTCCCTGTATCTTAATAATGTGGACGAGCAGAGCTGTAGTGTAGTGGTAACACTCTACAACATGTATATAAAGCTCTCTACCTCCCTGTATCTTAATAATGTGGACTAGCAGAGCTGTAGTGTAGTGGTAACACTCTACAACATGTAGATAAAGCTCTCTACCTCCCTGTATCTTAATAATGTGGACTAGCAGAGCTGTAGTGTAGTGGTAACACTCTACAACATGTAGATAAAGCACTCTACCTCCCTGTATCTTAATAATGTGGGCTAGCAGAGCTGTAGTGTAGTGGTAACACTCTACAACATGTAGATAAAGCTCTCTACCTCCCTGTATCTTAATAATGTGGACTAGCAGAGCTGTAGTGTAGTGGTAACACTCTACAACATGTAGATAAAGCTCTCTACCTCCCTGTATCTTAATAATGTGGACTAGCAGAGCTGTGGTAACACTCTACAACATGTAGATAAAGCACTCTACCTCCCTGTATCTTAATAATGTGGACTAGCAGAGCTGTGGTGTAGTGGTAACACTCTACAACATGTAGATAAAGCTCTCTACCTCCCTGTATCTTAATAATGTGGACGAGCAGAGCTGTAGTGTAGTGGTAACACTCTACAACATGTAGATAAAGCTCTCTACCTCCATGTATCTTAATAATGTGGACAAGCAGAGCTGTAGTGTAGTGGTAACACTCTACAACATGTATATAAAGCTCTCTACCTCCCTGTATCTTAATAATGTGGACTAGCAGAGCTGTAGTGTAGTGGTAACACTCTACAACATGTAGATAAAGCTCTCTACCTCCCTGTATCTTAATAATGTGGACTAGCAGAGCTGTGGTAACACTCTACAACATGTAGATAAAGCTCTCCACCTCCCTGTATCTTAATAATGTGGACTAGCAGACCTGTAGTGTAGTGGTAACACTCTACAACATGTAGATAAAGCTCTCTACCTCCCTGTATCTTAATAATGTGGACTAGCAGAGCTGTAGTGTAGTGGTAACACTCTACAACATGTAGATAAAGCTCTCTACCTCCCTGTATCTTAATAATGTGGACTAGCAGAGCTGTAGTGTAGTGGTAACACTCTACAACATGTAGATAAAGCTCTCTACCTCCCTGTATCTTAATAATGTGGACTAGCAGAGCTGTAGTGTAGTGGTAACACTCTACAACATGTATATAAAGCTCTCCACCTCCCTGTATCTTAATAATGTGGACTAGCAGAGCTGTGGTGTAGTGGTAACACTCTACAACATGTAGATAAAGCTCTCTAACTCCCTGTATCTTAATAATGTGGACTAGCAGAGCTGTAGTGTAGTGGTAACCCTCTACAACATGTAGATAAAGCTCTCTACCTCCCTGTTTCTTAATAATGTGGACTAGCAGAGCTGTAGTGTAGTGGTAACACTCTACAACATGTATATAAAGCTCTCCACCTCCCTGTATCTTAATAATGTGGACTAGCAGAGCTGTAGTGTAGTGGTAACACTCTACAACATGTAGATAAAGCTCTCTACCTCCCTGTATCTTAATAATGTGGACTAGCAGAGCTGTAGTGTAGTGGTAACACTCTACAACATGTATATAAAGCTCTCCACCTCCCTGTATCTTAATAATGTGGACTAGCAGAGCTGTAGTGTAGTGGTAACACTCTACAACATGTAGATAAAGCTCTCTACCTCCCTGTATCTTAATAATGTGGACTAGCAGAGCTGTGGTGTAGTGGTAACACTCTACAACATGTAGATAAAGCTTTCTACCTCCCTGTATCTTAATAATATGGACTAGCAGAGCTGTGGTGTAGTGGTAACACTCTACAACATGTAGATAAAGCTCTCTACCTCCCTGTATCTTAATAATGTGGACTAGCAGAGCTGTAGTGTAGTGGTAACACTCTACAACATGTATATAAAGCTCTCTACCTCCCTGTATCTTAATAATGTGGACTAGCAGAGCTGTAGTGTAGTGGTAACACTCTACAACATGTATATAAAGCTCTCTACCTCCCTGTATCTTAATAATGTGGACTAACAGAGCTGTGGTAACACTCTACAACATGTAGATAAAGCTCTCCACCTCCCTGTATCTTAATAATGTGGACTAGCAGAGCTGTGGTAACACTCTACCACATGTATATAAAGCTCTCTACCTCCCTGAATCTTAATAATGTGGACTAGCAGAGCTGTAGTGTAGTGGTAACACTCTACAACATGTAGATAAAGCTCTCTACCTCCCTGTATCTTAATAATGTGGACTAGCAGAGCTGTGGTGTAGTGGTAACACTCTACAACATGTATATAAAGCTCTCTACCTCCCTGTATCTTAATAATGTGGACTAGCAGAGCTGTAGTGTAGTGGTAACACTCTACAACATGTAGATAAAGCTCTCTACCTCCCTGTATCTTAATAATGTGGACTAGCAGAAGTGTGGTGTAGTGGTAACACTCTACAACATGTAGATAAAGCTCTCTACCTCCCTGTATCTTAATAATGTGGACTAGCAGAGCTGTAGTGTAGTGGTAACACTCTACAACATGTATATAAAGTTCTCCACCTCCCTGTATCTTAATAATGTGGACTAGCAGAGCTGTGGTGTAGTGGTAACACTCTACAACATGTAGATAAAGCTCTCCACCTCCCTGTATCTTAATAATGTGGACTAGCAGAGCTGTAGTGTAGTGGTAACACTCTACAACATGTAGATAAAGCTCTCTACCTCCCTGTATCTTAATAATGTTGACTAGCAGAGCTGTAGTGTAGTGGTAACACTCTACAACATGTAGATAAAGCTCTCTACCTCCCTGTATCTTAATAATGTGGACTAGCAGAGCTGTGGTAACACTCTACAACATGTAGATAAAGCTCTCCACCTCCATGTATCTTAATAATGTGGACTAGCAGAGCTGTAGTGTAGTGGTAACACTCTACAACATGTAGATAAAGCTCTCTACCTCCCTGTATCTTAATAATGTGGACTAGCAGAGCTGTAGTGTAGTGGTAACACTCTACAACATGTATATAAAGCTCTCTACCTCCCTGTATCTTAATAATGTGGACTAGCAGAGCTGTAGTGTAGTGGTAACACTCTACAACATGTATATAAAGCTCTCTACCTCCCTGTATCTTAATAATGTGGACTAACAGAGCTGTGGTAACACTCTACAACATGTAGATAAAGCTCTCCACCTCCCTGTATCTTAATAATGTGGACTAGCAGAGCTGTGGTGTAGTGGTAACACTCTACAACATGTATATAAAGCTCTCTACCCCCCTGTATCTTAATAATGTGGACTAGCAGAGCTGTGGTAACACTCTACCACATGTATATAAAGCTCTCTACCTCCCTGTATCTTAATAATGTGGACTAGCAGAGCTGTAGTGTAGTGGTAACACTCTACAACATGTAGATAAAGCTCTCTACCTCCCTGTATCTTAATAATGTGGACTAGCAGAGCTGTGGTGTAGTGGTAACACTCTACAACATGTATATAAAGCTCTCTACCTCCCTGTATCTTAATAATGTGGACTAGCAGAGCTGTAGTGTAGTGGTAACACTCTACAACATGTAGATAAAGCTCTCTACCTCCCTGTATCTTAATAATGTGGACTAGCAGAGCTGTGGTGTAGTGGTAACACTCTACAACATGTAGATAAAGCTCTCTACCTCCCTGTATCTTAATAATGTGGACTAGCAGAGCTGTAGTGTAGTGGTAACACTCTACAACATGTAGATAAAGCTCTCTACCTCCCTGTATCTTAATAATGTGGACTAGCAGAGCTGTAGTGTAGTGGTAACACTCTACAACATGTATATAAAGTTCTCCACCTCCCTGTATCTTAATAATGTGGACTAGCAGAGCTGTGGTGTAGTGGTAACACTCTACAACATGTAGATAAAGCTCTCCACCTCCCTGTATCTTAATAATGTGGACTAGCAGAGCTGTAGTGTAGTGGTAACACTCTACAACATGTAGATAAAGCTCTCTACCTCCCTGTATCTTAATAATGTTGACTAGCAGAGCTGTAGTGTAGTGGTAACACTCTACAACATGTAGATAAAGCTCTCTACCTCCCTGTATCTTAATAATGTGGACTAGCAGAGCTGTGGTAACACTCTACAACATGTAGATAAAGCTCTCCACCTCCCTGTATCTTAATAATGTGGACTAGCAGAGCTGTAGTGTAGTGGTAACACTCTACAACATGTAGATAAAGCTCTCTACCTCCTTGTATCTTAATAATGTGGACTAGCAGAGCTGTGGTGTAGTGGTAACACTCTACAACATGTAGATAAAGCTCTCTACCTCCCTGTATCTTAATAATGTGGACTAGCAGAGCTGTGGTGTAGTGGTAACACTCTACAACATGTATATAAAGCTCTCTACCTCCCTGTATCTTAATAATGTGGACTAGCAGAGCTGTGGTGTAGTGGTAACACTCTACAACATGTAGATAAAGCTCTCTACCTCCCTGTATCTTAATAATGTGGACTAGCAGAGCTGTGGTAACACTCTACAACATGTAGATAAAGCTCTCTACCTCCCTGTATCTTAATAATGTGGACTAGCAGAGCTGTAGTGTAGTGGTAACACTCTACAACATGTAGATAAAGCTCTCTACCTCCCTGTATCTTAATAATGTGGACTAGCAGAGCTGTAGTGTAGTGGTAACACTCTACAACATGTATATAAAGCTCTCTACCTCCCTGTATCTTAATAATGTGGACTAGCAGAGCTGTGGTGTAGTGGTAACACTCTACAACATGTAGATAAAGCTCTCTACCTCCCTGTATCTTAATAATGTGGACTAGCAGAGCTGTGGTGTAGTGGTAACACTCTACAACATGTAGATAAAGCTCTCCACCTCCCTGTATCTTAATAATGTGGACTAGCAGAGCTGTAGTGTAGTGGTAACACTCTACAACATGTAGATAAAGCTCTCTACCTCCCTGTATCTTAATAATGTGGACTAGCAGAGCTGTGGTAACACTCTACAACATGTAGATAAAGCTCTCCACCTCCCTGTATCTTAATAATGTGGACTAGCAGAGCTGTAGTGTAGTGGTAACACTCTACAACATGTAGATAAAGCTCTCTACCTCCTTGTATCTTAATAATGTGGACTAGCAGAGCTGTGGTGTAGTGGTAACACTCTACAACATGTAGATAAAGCTCTCTACCTCCCTGTATCTTAATAATGTGGACTAGCAGAGCTGTGGTGTAGTGGTAACACTCTACAACATGTATATAAAGCTCTCTACCTCCCTGTATCTTAATAATGTGGACTAGCAGAGCTGTGGTGTAGTGGTAACACTCTACAACATGTAGATAAAGCTCTCTACCTCCCTGTATCTTAATAATGTGGACTAGCAGAGCTGTAGTGTAGTGGTAACACTCTACAACATGTAGATAAAGCTCTCTACCTCCCTGTATCTTAATAATGTGGACTAGCAGAGCTGTAGTGTAGTGGTAACACTCTACAACATGTAGATAAAGCTCTCTACCTCCCTGTATCTTAATAATGTGGACTAGCAGAGCTGTGGTGTAGTGGTAACACTCTACAACATGTAGATAAAGCTCTCTACCTCCTTGTATCTTAATAATGTGGACTAGCAGAGCTGTGGTGTAGTGGTAACAGTCTACAACATGTAGATAAAGCTCTCTACCTCCCTGTATCTTAATAATGTGGACTAGCAGAGCTGTAGTGTAGTGGTAACACTCTACAACATGTAGATAAAGCTCTCTACCTCCCTGTATCTTAATAATGTGGACTAGCAGAGCTGTAGTGTAGTGGTAACACTCTACAACATGTAGATAAAGCTCTCTACCTCCCTGTATCTTAATAATGTGGACTAGCAGAGCTGTGGTAACACTCTACAACATGTAGATAAAGCTCTCTACCTCCCTGTATCTTAATAATGTGGACTAGCAGAGCTGTAGTGTAGTGGTAACACTCTACAACATGTATATAAAGCTCTCTACCTCCCTGTATCTTAATAATGTGGACTAGCAGAGCTGTGGTGTAGTGGTAACACTCTACAACATGTAGATAAAGCTCTCTACCTCCCTGTATCTTAATAATGTGGACTAGCAGAGCTGTGGTGTAGTGGTAACACTCTACAACATGTATATAAAGCTCTCTACCTCCCTGTATCTTAATAATGTGGACTAGCAGAGCTGTAGTGTAGTGGTAACACTCTACAACATGTAGATAAAGTTCTCTACCTCCCTGTATCTTAATAATGTGGACGAGCAGAGCTGTAGTGTAGTGGTAACACTCTACAACATGTATATAAAGTTCTCTACCTCCCTGTATCTTAATAATGTGGACTAGCAGAGCTGTAGTGTAGTGGTAACACTCTACAACATGTAGATAAAGCTCTCTACCTCCCTGTATCTTAATAATGTGGACTAGCAGAGCTGTAGTGTAGTGGTAACACTCTACAACATGTATATAAAGCTCTCTACCTCCCTGTATCTTAATAATGTGGAGTAGCAGAGCTGTAGTGTAGTGGTAACACTCTACAACATGTAGATAAAGCTCTCTACCTCCCTGTATCTTAATAATGTGGACTAGCAGAGCTGTGGTAACACTCTACAACATGTAGATAAAGCTCTCCACCTCCCTGTATCTAAATAATGTGGACTAGCTGAGCTGTAGTGTAGTGGTAACACTCTACAACATGTAGATAAAGCTCTCTACCTCCTTGTATCTTAATAATGTGGACTAGCAGAGCTGTGGTGTAGTGGTAACACTCTACAACATGTAGATAAAGCTCTCTACCTCCCTGTATCTTAATAATGTGGACTAGCAGAGCTGTGGTGTAGTGGTAACACTCTACAACATGTATATAAAGCTCTCTACCTCCCTGTATCTTAATAATGTGGGCTAGCAGAGCTGTAGTGTAGTGGTAACACTCTACAACATGTAGATAAAGCTCTCTACCTCCCTGTATCTTAATAATGTGGGCTAGCAGAGCTGTAGTGTAGTGGTAACACTCTACAACATGTAGATAAAGCACTCTACCTCCCTGTATCTTAATAATGTGGGCTAGCAGAGCTGTAGTGTAGTGGTAACACTCTACAACATGTAGATAAAGCTCTCTACCTCCCTGTATCTTAATAATGTGGACTAGCAGAGCTGTAGTGTAGTGGTAACACTCTACAACATGTAGATAAAGCTCTCTACCTCCCTGTATCTTAATAATGTGGACTAGCAGAGCTGTGGTAACACTCTACAACATGTAGATAAAGCACTCTACCTCCCTGTATCTTAATAATGTGGACTAGCAGAGCTGTGGTGTAGTGGTAACACTCTACAACATGTAGATAAAGCTCTCTACCTCCCTGTATCTTAATAATGTGGACTAGCAGAGCTGTGGTGTAGTGGTAACACTCTACAACATGTAGATAAAGCTCTCTACCTCCCTGTATCTTAATAATGTGGACTAGCAGAGCTGTGGTAACACTCTACAACATGTAGATAAAGCTCTCCACCTCCCTGTATCTAAATAATGTGGACTAGCTGAGCTGTAGTGTAGTGGTAACACTCTACAACATGTAGATAAAGCTCTCTACCTCCTTGTATCTTAATAATGTGGACTAGCAGAGCTGTGGTGTAGTGGTAACACTCTACAACATGTAGATAAAGCTCTCTACCTCCCTGTATCTTAATAATGTGGACTAGCAGAGCTGTGGTGTAGTGGTAACACTCTACAACATGTATATAAAGCTCTCTACCTCCCTGTATCTTAATAATGTGGGCTAGCAGAGCTGTAGTGTAGTGGTAACACTCTACAACATGTAGATAAAGCTCTCTACCTCCCTGTATCTTAATAATGTGGGCTAGCAGAGCTGTAGTGTAGTGGTAACACTCTACAACATGTAGATAAAGCACTCTACCTCCCTGTATCTTAATAATGTGGGCTAGCAGAGCTGTAGTGTAGTGGTAACACTCTACAACATGTAGATAAAGCTCTCTACCTCCCTGTATCTTAATAATGTGGACTAGCAGAGCTGTAGTGTAGTGGTAACACTCTACAACATGTAGATAAAGCTCTCTACCTCCCTGTATCTTAATAATGTGGACTAGCAGAGCTGTGGTAACACTCTACAACATGTAGATAAAGCACTCTACCTCCCTGTATCTTAATAATGTGGACTAGCAGAGCTGTGGTGTAGTGGTAACACTCTACAACATGTAGATAAAGCTCTCTACCTCCCTGTATCTTAATAATGTGGACTAGCAGAGCTGTGGTGTAGTGGTAACACTCTACAACATGTAGATAAAGCTCTCTACCTCCTTGTATCTTAATAATGTGGACTAGCAGAGCTGTGGTGTAGTGGTAACACTCTACAACATGTAGATAAAGCTCTCTACCTCCCTGTATCTTAATAATGTGGACTAGCAGAGCTGTAGTGTAGTGGTAACACTCTACAACATGTAGATAAAGCTCTCTACCTCCCTGTATCTTAATAATGTGGACTAGCAGAGCTGTAGTGTAGTGGTAACACTCTACAACATGTAGATAAAGCTCTCTACCTCCCTGTATCTTAATAATGTGGACTAGCAGAGCTGTGGTAACACTCTACAACATGTAGATAAAGCTCTCTACCTCCCTGTATCTTAATAATGTGGACTAGCAGAGCTGTGGTGTAGTGGTAACACTCTACAACATGTAGATAAAGCTCTCTACCTCCCTGTATCTTAATAATGTGGACTAGCAGAGCTGTAGTGTAGTGGTAACACTCTACAACATGTAGATAAAGTTCTCTACCTCCCTGTATCTTAATAATGTGGACGAGCAGAGCTGTAGTGTAGTGGTAACACTCTACAACATGTATATAAAGTTCTCTACCTCCCTGTATCTTAATAATGTGGACTAGCAGAGCTGTAGTGTAGTGGTAACACTCTACAACATGTAGATAAAGCTCTCTACCTCCCTGTATCTTAATAATGTGGACTAGCAGAGCTGTAGTGTAGTGGTAACACTCTACAACATGTATATAAAGCTCTCTACCTCCCTGTATCTTAATAATGTGGAGTAGCAGAGCTGTAGTGTAGTGGTAACACTCTACAACATGTAGATAAAGCTCTCTACCTCCCTGTATCTTAATAATGTGGACTAGCAGAGCTGTGGTAACACTCTACAACATGTAGATAAAGCTCTCCACCTCCCTGTATCTAAATAATGTGGACTAGCTGAGCTGTAGTGTAGTGGTAACACTCTACAACATGTAGATAAAGCTCTCTACCTCCTTGTATCTTAATAATGTGGACTAGCAGAGCTGTGGTGTAGTGGTAACACTCTACAACATGTAGATAAAGCTCTCTACCTCCCTGTATCTTAATAATGTGGACTAGCAGAGCTGTGGTGTAGTGGTAACACTCTACAACATGTATATAAAGCTCTCTACCTCCCTGTATCTTAATAATGTGGGCTAGCAGAGCTGTAGTGTAGTGGTAACACTCTACAACATGTAGATAAAGCTCTCTACCTCCCTGTATCTTAATAATGTGGGCTAGCAGAGCTGTAGTGTAGTGGTAACACTCTACAACATGTAGATAAAGCACTCTACCTCCCTGTATCTTAATAATGTGGGCTAGCAGAGCTGTAGTGTAGTGGTAACACTCTACAACATGTAGATAAAGCTCTCTACCTCCCTGTATCTTAATAATGTGGACTAGCAGAGCTGTAGTGTAGTGGTAACACTCTACAACATGTAGATAAAGCTCTCTACCTCCCTGTATCTTAATAATGTGGACTAGCAGAGCTGTGGTAACACTCTACAACATGTAGATAAAGCACTCTACCTCCCTGTATCTTAATAATGTGGACTAGCAGAGCTGTGGTGTAGTGGTAACACTCTACAACATGTAGATAAAGCTCTCTACCTCCCTGTATCTTAATAATGTGGACTAGCAGAGCTGTAGTGTAGTGGTAACACTCTACAACATGTATATAAAGCTCTCTACCTCCCTGTATCTTAATAATGTGGACTAGCAGATCTGTAGTGTAGTGGTAACACTCTACAACATGTAGATAAAGCTCTCTACCTCCATGTATCTTAATAATGTGGACTAGCAGAGCTGTAGTGTAGTGGTAACACTCTACAACATGTATATAAAGCTCTCTACCTCCATGTATCTTAATAATGTGGACTAGCAGAGCTGTGGTGTAGTGGTAACACTCTACAACATGTATATAAAGCTCTCCACCTCCCTGTATCTTAATAATGTGGACTAGCAGACCTGTAGTGTAGTGGTAACACTCTACAACATGTAGATAAAGCTCTCTACCTCCCTGTATCTTAATGATGTGGACTAGCAGAGCTGTAGTGTAGTGGTAACACTCTACAACATGTAGATAAAGCTCTCCACCTCCCTGTATCTTAATAATGTGGACTAGCAGAGCTGTATTGTAGTGGTAACACTCTACAACATGTAGATAAAGCTCTCTACCTCCCTGTATCTTAATAATGTGGACTAGCAGAGCTGTAGTGTAGTGGTAACACTCTACAACATGTATATAAAGCTCTCCACCTCCCTGTATCTTAATAATGTGGACTAGCAGAGCTGTGGTGTAGTGGTAACACTCTACAACATGTAGATAAAGCTCTCTACCTCCCTGTATCTTAATAATGTGGACTAGCAGAGCTGTGGTAACACTCTACAACATGTATATAAAGCTCTCTACCTCCCTGTATCTTAATAATGTGGACTAGCAGAGCTGTAGTGTAGTGGTAACACTCTACAACATGTAGATAAAGCTCTCTACCTCCCTGTATCTTAATAATGTGGACTAGCAGAGCTGTAGTGTAGTGGTAACACTCTACAACATGTATATAAAGCTCTCCACCTCCCTGTATCTTAATAATGTGGACTAGCAGAGCTGTGGTAACACTCTACAACATGTAGATAAAGCTCTCCACCTCCCTGTATCTTAATAATGTGGACTAGCAGACCTGTAGTGTAGTGGTAACACTCTACAACATGTAGATAAAGCTCTCTACCTCCCTGTATCTTAATAATGTGGACTAGCAGAGCTGTAGTGTAGTGGTAACACTCTACAACATGTAGATAAAGCTCTCTACCTCCCTGTATCTTAATAATGTGGACTAGCAGAGCTGTAGTGTAGTGGTAACACTCTACAACATGTAGATAAAGCTCTCCACCTCCCTGTATCTTAATAATGTGGACTAGCAGAGCTGTAGTGTAGTGGTAACACTCTACAACATGTAGATAAAGCTCTCTACCTCCCTGTATCTTAATAATGTGGACTAGCAGAGCTGTAGTGTAGTGGTAACACTCTACAACATGTATATAAAGCTCTCCACCTCCCTGTATCTTAATAATGTGGACTAGCAGAGCTGTGGTGTAGTGGTAACACTCTACAACATGTAGATAAAGCTCTCCACCTCCCTGTATCTTAATAATGTGGACTAGCAGAGCTGTAGTGTAGTGGTAACACTCTACAACATGTAGATAAAGCTCTCTACCTCCCTGTATCTTAATAATGTTGACTAGCAGAGCTGTAGTGTAGTGGTAACACTCTACAACATGTAGATAAAGCTCTCTACCTCCCTGTATCTTAATAATGTGGACTAGCAGAGCTGTGGTAACACTCTACAACATGTAGATAAAGCTCTCCACCTCCCTGTATCTTAATAATGTGGACTAGCAGAGCTGTGGTGTAGTGGTAACACTCTACAACATGTATATACAGCTCTCTACCTCCCTGTATCTTAATAATGTGGACTAGCAGAGCTGTGGTGTAGTGGTAACACTACAACATGTAGATAAAGCTCTCTACCTCCCTGTATCTTAATAATGTGGACTAGCAGAGCTGTAGTGTAGTGGTAACACTCTACAACATGTAGATAAAGCTCTCTACCTCCCTGTATCTTAATAATGTGGACTAGCAGAGCTGTAGTGTAGTGGTAACACTCTACAACATGTAGATAAAGCTCTCTACCTCCCTGTATCTTAATAATGTGGACTAGCAGAGCTGTGGTAACACTCTACAACATGTAGATAAAGCACACTACCTCCCTGTATCTTAATAATGTGGACTAGCAGAGCTGTAGTGTAGTGGTAACACTCTACAACATGTAGATAAAGCTCTCTACCTCCCTGTATCTTAATAATGTGGACTAGCAGAGCTGTGGTAACACTCTACAACATGTAGATAAAGCTCTCTACCTCCCTGTATCTTAATAATGTGGACTAGCAGAGCTGTGGTGTAGTGGTAACACTCTACAACATGTAGATGAAGCTCTCTACCTCCCTGTATGTTAATAATGTGGACTAGCAGAGCTGTAGTGTAGTGGTAACACTCTACAACATGTAGATAAAGCTCTCTACCTCCCTGTATCTTAATAATGTGGACTAGCAGAGCTGTAGTGTAGTGGTAACACTCTACAACATGTATATAAAGCTCTCTACCTCCCTGTATCTTAATAATGTGGACTAGCAGAGCTGTAGTGTAGTGGTAACACTCTACAACATGTAGATAAAGCTCTCTACCTCCCTGTATCTTAATAATGTGGACTAGCAGAGCTGTGGTAACACTCTACAACATGTAGATAAAGCTCTCTACCTCCCTGTATCTTAATAATGTGGACTAGCAGAGCTGTGGTGTAGTGGTAACACTCTACAACATGTAGATAAAGCTCTCTACCTCCTTGTATCTTAATAATGTGGACTAGCAGAGCTGTGGTGTAGTGGTAACACTCTACAACATGTACATAAAGCTCTCTACCTCGCTGTATCTTAAAAATGTGGACTAGCAGAGCTGTAGTGTAGTGGTAACACTCTACAACATGTAGATAAAGCTCTCTACCTCCCTGTATCTTAATAATGTGGACTAGCAGAGCTGTAGTGTAGTGGTAACACTCTACAACATGTAGATAAAGCTCTCTACCTCCCTGTATCTTAATAATGTGGACTAGCAGAGCTGTGGTAACACTCTACAACATGTAGATAAAGCTCTCTACCTCCCTTTATCTTAATAATGTGGACTATCAGAGCTGTGGTGTAGTGGTAACACTCTACAACATGTATATAAAGCTCTCTACCTCCCTGTATCTTAATAATGTGGACTAGCAGAGCTGTAGTGTAGTGGTAACACTCTACAACATGTATATAAAGCTCTCCACCTCCCTGTATCTTAATAATGTGGACTAGCAGAGCTGTAGTGTAGTGGTAACACTCTACAACATGTAGATAAAGCTCTCTACCTCCCTGTATCTTAATAATGTGGACTAGCAGAGCTGTAGTGTAGTGGTAACACTCTACAACATGTATATAAAGCTCTCTACCTCCCTGTATCTTAATAATGTGGACTAGCAGAGCTGTAGTGTAGTGGTAACACTCTACAACATGTAGATAAAGCTCTCTACCTCCCTGTATCTTAATAATGTGGACTAGCAGAGCTGTAGTGTAGTGGTAACACTCTACAACATGTATATAAAGCTCTCTACCTCCCTGTATCTTAATAATGTGGACTAGCAGAGCTGTAGTGTAGTGGTAACACTCTACAACATGTATATAAAGCTCTCTACCTCCCTGTATCTTAATAATGTGGACTAGCAGAGCTGTAGTGTAGTGGTAACACTCTACAACATGTAGATAAAGCTCTCTACCTCCCTGTATCTTAATAATGTGGACTAGCAGAGCTGTGGTAACACTCTACAACATGTATATAAAGCTCTCCACCTCCCTGTATCTTAATAATGTGGACTAGCAGAGCTGTGGTGTAGTGGTAACACTCTACAACATGTAGATAAAGCTCTCCACCTCCCTGTATCTTAATAATGTGGACTAGCAGAGCTGTAGTGTAGTGGTAACACTCTACAACATGTAGATAAAGCTCTCTATCTCCCTGTATCTTAATAATGTGGACTAGCAGAGCTGTAGTGTAGTGGTAACACTCTACAACATGTATATAAAGCTCTCTACCTCCCTGTATCTTAATAATGTGGACTAGCAGAGCTGTAGTGTAGTGGTAACACTCTACAACATGTAGATAAAGCTCTCTACCTCCCTGTATCTTAATAATGTGGACTAGCAGAGCTGTAGTGTAGTGGTAACACTCTACAACATGTATATAAAGCTCTCTACCTCCCTGTATCTTAATAATGTGGACTAGCAGAGCTGTAGTGTAGTGGTAACACTCTACAACATGTAGATAAAGCTCTCTACCTCCCTGTATCTTAATAATGTGGACTAGCAGAGCTGTAGTGTAGTGGTAACACTCTACAACATGTATATAAAGCTCTCTACCTCCCTGTATCTTAATAATGTGGACTAGCAGAGCTGTAGTGTAGTGGTAACACTCTACAACATGTATATAAAGCTCTCTACCTCCCTGTATCTTAATAATGTGGACTAGCAGAGCTGTAGTGTAGTGGTAACACTCTACAACATGTAGATAAAGCTCTCTACCTCCCTGTATCTTAATAATGTGGACTAGCAGAGCTGTGGTAACACTCTACAACATGTATATAAAGCTCTCCACCTCCCTGTATCTTAATAATGTGGACTAGCAGAGCTGTGGTGTAGTGGTAACACTCTACAACATGTAGATAAAGCTCTCCACCTCCCTGTATCTTAATAATGTGGACTAGCAGAGCTGTAGTGTAGTGGTAACACTCTACAACATGTAGATAAAGCTCTCTATCTCCCTGTATCTTAATAATGTGGACTAGCAGAGCTGTAGTGTAGTGGTAACACTCTACAACATGTATATAAAGCTCTCTACCTCCCTGTATCTTAATAATGTGGACTAGCAGAGCTGTAGTGTAGTGGTAACACTCTACAACATGTATATAAAGCTCTCTACCTCCCTGTATCTTAATAATGTGGACTAGCAGAGCTGTAGTGTAGTGGTAACACTCTACAACATGTAGATAAAGCTCTCTACCTCCCTGTATCTTAATAATGTGGACTAGCAGAGCTGTGGTAACACTCTACAACATGTAGATAAAGCTCTCTACCTCCCTGTATCTTAATAATGTGGACTAGCAGAGCTGTAGTGTAGTGGTAACACTCTACCATATGTAGATAAAGCTCACTACCTCCCTGTATCTTAATAATGTGGACTAGCAGAGCTGTAGTGTAGTGGTAACACTCTACAACATGTAGATAAAGCTCTCTACCTCCCTGTATCTTAATAATGTGGACTAGCAGAGCTGTAGTGTAGTGGTAACACTCTACAACATGTAGATAAAGCTCTCTACCTCCCTGTATCTTAATAATGTGGACTAGCAGAGCTGTGGTAACACTCTACAACATGTAGATAAAGCTCTCTACCTCCCTGTATCTTAATAATGTGGACTAGCAGAGCTGTGGTGTAGTGGTAACACTCTACAACATGTATATAAAGCTCTCTACCTCCCTGTATCTTAATAATGTGGACTAGCAGAGCTGTAGTGTAGTGGTAACACTCTACAACATGTATATAAAGCTCTCCACCTCCCTGTATCTTAATAATGTGGACTAGCAGAGCTGTAGTGTAGTGGTAACACTCTACAACATGTAGATAAAGCTCTCTACCTCCCTGTATCTTAATAATGTGGACTAGCAGAGCTGTAGTGTAGTGGTAACACTCTACAACATGTATATAAAGCTCTCTACCTCCCTACACACAGTCATTACACACAATCAATACACACAGTCATTACACACAGTCATTACACCTACTCAACTATAGAAAATAAAAGCTTTCTATGGTCAGGACGTGACATAGAAGCACCTTTGTCAGTGGTTACAGCCGTGAGTCTTGCTTAGTAAGTCTCCAAGAGCGTTCCACACCCGGATTGTACAACATTTGCCCATTTATTATTTTCTAAATTCTTCAGGCTCTGTCAAGTTACACAGACATTTTCAGGTCTTGCCATAGATTTTCAAGAATATTTAAGCCAGAACTGTAACTCGGCCACACAGGAACATTCACCTTCTTCTTGGTAAGCAACTCTAGTGTATATTTGGCCTTGTGTTTTAGGGTTATTGTCCTGCTGAAAGGTGAATTCATCTCCCAGTGTCTGGTGGAAAGCAGACTGAATCAGGTTTTCCTCTAGGATTTCTCCTGTGCTGATCTCCACTCCATTTATTTTTTATCCTGAAAATCTGCCCAGTCCTTAACGATGACAAGCATACCCATAACATGATGCAGCCAGCACTATGCTTAAAAATATGAAGAGTGGTACTCAGTTATGTGTTTTATTTGATTTGACCCAAACAATCACTTTGTATTCAGGACAAAAAAGTGAATTGCTTTGCCAATAATTTTGCAGTATTAGTTTAGTGGCTTGTTACAAACGAGATGCATGTTTAGGAACATTTTTATTCAGGACAGGCTTCCTTCTTTTCACTCTGTCATTTAGGTTAATATTATGAAGTAACTACAATGTTGTTGATCCATCCTCAGTTATCTCCGATCACAGCCATTAAACTCTAACTGTTTTAAACTCCCCATTGGCCTCACAGTGAAATCCCTGAGTGGTTTCCTTCCTCTTCGGCAACTGAGTTAGGAAGGACGGCTGTATCTTTGTAGTGACTTGGTGTATTGATACACACGTTAGGTGCCCTTCTTTGTGAGCCAATGAAAAACCTCCCTGGTCTTTGTGGTTGAATCTGTGTTTGAAATTCACTGCTCGACTGAGGGACCTTACAGATAATTGTATGTATGGGGTACAGAGATGAGGTACTCATTAAGAAATTCATGTTAAACACTATTATTGCACACGGAGTGAGTCCATGCAACTTATTATGTGACTCATTAAGGACATTTATACTCCTGAACTTATTTAGGCGTTGCCATAACAACGGTGTTGAATACTTATTGATAAAAGACATTTGTAAACATTTCTAAATAGATCATTCCGCTTTGACATTATGGGATATGGTGTGTAGAGACCAGTGACAACATTGAATCCATTTTCAGGCTGTACCACAACAACGTGAGGTGAAAAGTGTGAATACTATCTGAAAGCACTGTAGCCTACTTTTCTCAGGACTAAACCACCGATCAAGCTAAATTATGGACTAAACATTCAAATCCTGATACTGCAGGATTCTTTTTTTGCAATGATAATACTGGTCAAATTAAGATCTTAAATATGTAGGTTGCAATTTAACTTCTGGTGTCCATGGTAGGTGTGTGTGTGTATCTGTGTGTGTGTGTGTGTGTGTAACTGTGTGTGTGTGTGTATCTGTGTGTGTGTGTGTGTGTGTGTGTGTGTGTGTGTGTGTGTGTGTGTGTGTGTGTGTGTGTGTGTGTGTGTGTGTGTGTGTGTGTGTGTGTGTGTGTGTATCTGTGTGTGTGTGTGTATCTGTGTGTGTGTGTGTATCTCTGTGTGTGTGTGTGTGTGTGTGTGTGTGTGTGTGTGTGTGTGTGTGTGTGTGTGTGTGTGTGTGTGTGTGTGTGTAACTGTGTGTGTGTGTGTGTGTGTGTGTGTGTGTGTGTGTGTGTGTGTGTATCTGTGTGTGTGTGTGTATCTCTGTGTGTGTGTGTGTGTGTGTGTGTGTGTGTGTGTGTGTGTGTGTGTGTGTGTGTGTGTGTGTGTGTGTGTGTGTGTAACTGTGTGTGTGTGTGTGTATCTGTGTGTGTGTGTGTGTGTGTGTGTGTGTGTGTGTGTGTGTGTGTGTGTGTGTGTGTGTGTGTGTGTGTGTGTGTGTGTGTGTGTGTGTCTGTGTGTGTGTGTATCTGTGTGTGTGTGTGTTTATCTGTCTGTGTGTGTATCTCTGTGTGTGTGTGTGTGTGTGTGTGTGTGTGTGTGTGTGTGTGTGAGGGGGGGGGGGGGGGGGGGGGTGAGTGTCCTTGCAGGCCAGCTGAGTAGTAGAAGAGATATTCTGAATGTCCCACTTAGCCAGTGAGGCAGTTAAAGACCTACATCCTTCTATGGCACTAATACAGGGCACACACACACACACACACACACACACACACACACACACACACACACACACACACACACACACACAGATACACACACACACACACACACACACACACACACACACACACACACACACACACAGACACACACAGATATACAGACACACACACACACACACACACACACACACACGCGCAAATACAATTCCCATGACACAACACCCTCGAACGGACTAACATTCCTGATCAAGATGAACAGATCAGAACACAGCATCATTTCATACAACAAAGTGTCTGACCTCTGATCTCCTGATACCTGCTGTATCTCTATAGTCCTGATGAGTGGTCTGATCTACTGATACCTGCTGTAACTCTATAGTCCTGATGAGTGGTCTGATCTACTGATACCTGCTGTACCTCTATAGTCCTGATGAGTGGTCTGATCTACTGCTGTATCTCTATAGTCCTGATGAGTGGTCTGATCTCCTGCTGTAACTCTATAGTCCTGATGAGTGGTCTGACTCTACTGCTGTACCTCTATAGTCCTGATGAGTGGTCTGATCTACTGCTGTATCTCTATAGTCCTGATGAGTGGTCTGATCTCCTGCTGTATCTCTATAGTCCTGATGAGTGGTCTGATCTACTGCTGTATCTCTATAGTCCTGATGAGTGGTCTGATCTCCTGCTGTATCTCTATAGTCCTGATGAGTGGTCTGATCTCCTGCTGTAACTCTATAGTCCTGATGAGTGGTCTGATCTCCTGCTGTATCTCTATAGTCCTGATGAGTGGTCTGATCTACTGCTGTACTCTATAGTCCTGATGAGTGGTCTGATCTCCTGCTGTAACTCTATAGTCCTGATGAGTGGTCTGATCTACTGCTGTAACTCTATAGTCCTGATGAGTGGTCTGATCTCCTGCTGTATCTCTATAGTCCTGATGAGTGGTCTGATCTACCTGCTGTAACTCTATAGTCCTGATGAGTGGTCTGATCTACTGCTGTATCTCTATAGTCCTGATGAGTGGTCTGATCTACTGATACCTGCTGTAACTCTATAGTCCTGATGAGTGGTCTGATCTACTGCTGTATCTCTATAGTCCTGATGAGTGGTCTGATCTACTGATACCTGCTGTAACACTACAACATATTGACAGTCCATCTGTCTGTCACAATATATTGACTGATC
>NC_138296.1:2290000-2295000 GCF_965601325.2 Salmo salar | reverse complement strand
TACGGCGGTCTTTCTCAATAGCAAGGCTACGCTCACTGAGTCTGTACATAGTCAAAGCTTTCCTTAAGACTGCTGTGCACCAGCAGAACCCACCCCACTTGAAGAACCTGGAGCAGTATTGCCTTGAAGAATGGGCAAAAATCCCAGTGGCTAGATGTGCCAAGCTTATAGAGACATATCCCAAGAGACAAGTTTTCTGTTTTATTGTCCTATTTCTTATCTGTTTCACAATTAAAAATATTTTGCATCTTCAAAGTAGTTGGCATGTTGTGTAAATCAAATGATACAAACCCCCAATCTATTTTAATTCCAGGTTGTATTGCAACAAAATAGGAAAAATGCCAAGGGGGGTGAAAGCTTTCGCAAGCCACTGTACATGGACTTTATAATGTCGTATGTTTTTCCCACAACACCACTTTCCATCAATATGTAAACCAGACCCTCGTGCCAAATTGATTCAAAAGCTTTTTTGAAATCAACAAATCATGAGAAGACTTTGCCTTTGTTTTGGTTTGTTTGTTTGTCAGTTAGGGTGCGCAGGGTGAATACTTGTTCTGTCGTACGATAATTTGGTAAAAAGACAATATGACATTTGCTCAGTGCATTGTTTTCACTGAGGAAATGTACGAGTCTGTTGTTAATGAGGATTTTCCCAAGGTTGCTGTTGACGCATATCCCACGGTAGTTATTGGGGTCAAATTAGTCTCCATTTTTTGTGGATTGGGGTGATCAGTCCTCGGTTCCAAACATTGGGGAAGATGCCAGAGCTAAGGATGATGTTAAAGAGTTTAAGTTTAGCCAATTTGAATTTTTGTGGTCTGTATATTTGATCATTTCATTGATTGGGATACCATCAACACCACAGGCCTTTTAGGGTTGGAGGGTTTTTATTTTGTCCTGTAGTTCATTCAAGGTAATTGGATAAACCACTTCTCCAATCTTTCTTCTTTTATAATAAAGAACAAACAGCAAAACAAATATACAGGATCAAATACAAAACTTAGAATCAACCGTTAAAGACGACCTGTAACGGCTTGTCTGTTGTGTGGCGGAAAGAAGTGCAGGAAGCAGCGAACACTGTAATTTTAATAAACCACAAGCACAGTCGAACAAAACGCAGTCGACACACAGAAAGACAATCCCGCACAATAGGGAGCGGGCCAGCTGAACTAAATAGCCCTCTTAATGACTAACTCAGGGCAGAAAACATAAAAAAAGGGAAAAACAAAAAGGGAATCGGTGGCAGCTAATAGGCCGGTGACGACGACCGCCGAGCACCACCCGAGCAGGAGGGGGCGCCACCGTCGGTGGGAATCGCGACAATACCAGAATGCACTGGATTCTCCATACATCTCCGTTTTGGATACAGTGAGGGAAAAACGTATTTGATTCAATACTTATTTCCCTCATTAAAATGCAAATCAATTTACAACATTTTTGACATGTGTTTTTCTGGATTTTTGTTGTTGTTATTCTGTCTCTCACTGTTCAAATAAACCTACCATTAAAATTATAGACTGATCATTTCTTTATCAGTGGGCAAACGTACAAAATCAGCAGGGGATCAAATACATTTTTCCCCTCACTGTAGATAATTATTCGTGTTGTTGTTGTTTTAGTGTTTTCCAATTTTCCCAGAAGCGGTTAGATTCTATGGATTCTTCAATTACATTGAGCTGATTTCTGACGTGCTGTTCCTTCTTTCTCCGTAGTGTATTTCTGTATTGTTTTAGTGATTCACCATAGTGAAGGAGTAGACTCAGGTTTTCTGGGTCTCTATGTTTTTGGTTGGACAGGTTTCTCAATTTCTTTCTTAGGTTTTTGCATTCTTCATCAAACAATTTGTCATTGTTGTTCATTTTCTTCAGTTTTCTGTTAGAATTTTTTTTATTTGATAGGGAAGCTGTGAGGTCAAATATACTGTTAAGATTTTCTACTACCAAGTTTACACCTTCACTATTACAGTGGAACGTTTTGTCCAGGAAGTTTTTGGTAGGTTTCCATACTATATTCTGTGATTTAGCTGTGATCTGATAGGGGTGTGAGTGGACTGACTGTGAACGCTCTGAGAGACTCCGGATTGAGGGCAGTGATAAAGTAGTCTACAGTACTACTGCCAAGAGATGAGCTATAGGTGTACCTACCATGGGAGTCCCCTCGAAGCCTACCATTGACTATGTACATACCCAGCGTCCGACAGAGCTGCAGGAGTTTGTGACCCGTTTTTGTTGGTTAGGTTGTCATAGTTGTGTCTAGGGGGGGGCATATGGGGGAGGGAATGCTGTCACCTCCAGGTAGGTGTTTGTCCCCCTGTGTGGCTGAGGGTGTCAGGTTCTTGTCCAGTTCTGGCATTTAGGTCGCCACAGACTAGTACATGTCCCTGGGCCTGGAAATGATTGATTTCCCCCTCCAGGATGGAGAAGCTGTCTTCATTAAAGTATGGGGGATTATATTGGGGGGACGTAGGTAGGATGGAGAAGCTGTCTTCATTAAAGTATGGGGGATTATATTGGGGGGATGTAGGTAGGATGGAGAAGCTGTCTTCATTAAAGTATGGGGGATTATATTGGGGGGGGGTATAGGTAGGATGGAGAAGCTGTCTTCATTAAAGTATGGGGGATTATATTGGGGGGATGTAGGTAGGATGGAGAAGCTGTCTTCATTAAAGTATGGGGATTATATTGGTGGGATGTAGGTAGGATGGAGAAGCTGTCTTCATTAAAGTATGGGGGATTATATTGGGGGGATATAGTTAGGATGGAGAAGCTGTCTTCATTAAAGTATGGGGGATTATATTGGGGGGATGGAGGTAGGATGGAGAAGCTGTCTTCATTAAAGTATGGGGGATTATATTGGGGGGATGTAGGTAGGATGGAGAAGCTGTCTTCATTAAAGTATGGGGGATTATATTGGGGGGGATGTAGGTAGGATGGAGAAGCTGTCTTCATTAAAGTATGGGGGATTATATTGGGGGGATGTAGGTAGGATGGAGAAGCTGTCTTCATTAAAGTATGGGGGATTATATTGGGGGGATGTAGGTAGGATGGAGAAGCTGTCTTCATTAAAGTATGGGGGATTATATTGGGGGGATGTAGGTAGGATGGAGAAGCTGTCTTCATTAAAGTATGGGGGATTATATTGGGGGGATGTAGGTAGGATGGAGAAGCTGTCTTCATTAAAGTATGGGGGATTATATTGGGGGGATGTAGGTAGGATGGAGAAGCTGTCTTCATTAAAGTATGGGGGATTATATTGGGGGGATTTAGGTAGGATGGAGAAGCTGTCTTCATTAAAGTATGGGGGATTATATTGGGGGGATATAGGTAGGATGGAGAAGCTGTCTTCATTAAAGTATGGGGGATTATATTGGGGGGATGTAAGTAGCACACAGGAGGACATTTTTCTCTGTTGAAATCATTTCCTTATAAATTTCTAGCCAAATGTAAAATGTTCCGGTTTTGATTAATTTAATAGAGTGAGTTAGGTCTGCTCTCTCTCTCTTTCTCTTTCTCCTTTCTCTTTCTCTCTCCTCTCTCTCTCTCTCTCTCTCTCTCTCTCTCTCTCTCTCTCTCTCTCTCTCTCTCTCTCTCTCTCTCTCTCTCTCTCTCTCTCTCTCTCTCTCTCTCTCTCTCTCTCTCTCTCTCTCTCTCTCTCTCTCTCTCTCTCTCTCTCTCTCTCTCTCTTTCTAAAGAGATGTCTGTGTTCTGAACACTCATCTCTATCACCCCAAAATTTACAGGGTTCAGAAATGAAAGGTCATCTGAGATCCTGATTGAGACACTGAAGAAAAATGAAGAAGGAAAAAAAAATGGAACCAGAAAACTAACGAATGGAGCGATGGAGAGAAATAATGAAAGAATGAGTCCAGCCACTGGAATGGAGCGATGGAGAGAAATAATGAAAGATTGAGTCCAGCCACTGGCACACAGGCAAAACAAAACCTACTCTAATGATCTGTTCATTTCTTCTCCCTCCCTCGCTCTCTCTGTCTCTTTGTCTCTTAATCTCCCTCCCTCCCTCCCTCCCTCCCTCCCTCCCTCCCTCCCTCCCTCCCTCCCTCCCTCCCTCCCTCCCTCCCTCCCTCCCTCCCTCCCTCCCTCCCTCCCTCTTCCTCAGTGGTGAGTATCCTTCTGTGCGATGCCCTGATTTAGGGAGAAATAGGATGGTTTCTGTAATGCAGTGCCACACTACACTACACACACACACACACACACACACACACACACACACACACACACACACACACACACACACACACACACACACACACACACACACACACACACACACACACACACACACACACACACACACACACACACACACACACACACACACACACACACACTGCATTGATGTCAATGGAAGATTTGCCTGTGCCATGTACCTGTGTCTTTGAACAGTCTGTGTGACTGTGTAACAACAGGAGAGAAACGAGTGTGAGTGTGTGTGTCTGTGTCAACAAGCTCTCACAGTCTCACTGCAAAACATTTCTCCAAACGTGTGTGTGTGTGTGTGTGTGTGTGTGTGTGTGTGTGTGTGTGTGTGTGTGTGTGTGTGTGTGTGTGTGTGTGTGATGTGTGTGTGTGTGTGTGTGTTTGTTTGTGTGTGTCACAGTGGATCTGTCCCTGGTGTTGAAGAGACAGTATATCACAGTGGATCTGTCCCTGGTGTTGAAGAGACAGTATATCACAGTGGATCTGTCCATGGTGTTGAAGAGACAGTATATCACAGTGGATCTGTCCATGGTGTTGAAGAGACAGTATATCACAGTGGATCTGTCCCTGGTGTCTGAAGAGACAGTATATCACAGTGGATCTGTCCATGGTGTTGAAGAGACAGTATATCACAGTGGATCTGTCCATGGTGTTGAAGAGTAGGGGTGTTAACCCCCGGTGTCCTGGCTTTCTGTGGTCACTAAAGATCCCATGGCACGTATCGTAAGAGTAGTGGTGTTAACCCCCGGTGTCCTGGATAAATTCCCAATCTGGCCCTCATAC
>NC_138296.1:2275000-2285000 GCF_965601325.2 Salmo salar | reverse complement strand
TGTTAAATGAACTAGTGTAGTCCACAGCCATATGGCCTAGTCAGATCAGGACCTGTTAAATGAACTAGTGTAGTCCACAGCCATATGGCCTAGTCAGATCAGGACCTGTTAAATGAACTAGTGTAGTCCACAGCCATATGGCCTAGTCAGATCAGGACCTGCTAAATGAACTAGTGTAGTCCACAGCCATATGGCCTAGTCAGATCAGGACCTGTTAAATGAGCTAGTGTAGTCCACAGCCATATGGCACAGTCAGATCAGGACCTGTTAAATGAACTAGTGTAGTCCACAGCCATATGGCCTAGTCAGATCAGGACCTGTTAAATGAACTAGTGTAGTCCACAGCCATATGGCACAGCCAGATCAGGACCTGCTAAATGAACTAGTGTAGTCCACAGCCACATCAGGACCTGCTAAATGAACTAGTGTAGTCCACAGCCACATCAGGACCTGCTAAATGAACTAGTGTAGTCCACAGCCAGATCAGGACCTGCTAAATGAACTAGTGTAGTCCACAGCCAGATCAGGACCTGCTAAATGAACTAGTGTAGTCCACAGCCAGATCAGGACCTGCTAAATGAACTAGTGTAGTCCACAGCCAGATCAGGACCTGCTAAATGAACTAGTGTAGTCCACAGCCATATGGCCTAGTCAGATCAGGACCTGCTAAATGAACTAGTGTAGTCCACAGCCATATGGCACAGCCAGATCAGGACCTGTTAATGAACTAGTGTAGCCCACAGCCACATCAGGACCTGCTAAATGAACTAGTGTAGCCCCACAGCCACATGGCACAGCCAGATCAGGACCCTGACATAAGGACAACTCAAGAGGATGCTATTCTGTTCCTCTGAAATAGACTACATTTTCTTCATGTCATGTTTCTTTAAACCTGTCTAAAAATTAATAATGTGTTTATTGTGATGGCGTAGACTATCGTCACGGCTGTCTGAAGAATGGGACCAAGGCGCAGCGTGTGTATCGTTCCACATTGTTATTTAACTGTGAAACTATGCAAGACATACAAATAAACTAATGAACAAAAACAACAATCCGTGACGAAGAGGTGCAACATACACTAAATCAAAATAATCTCCCAAAAATCTAGTGGGAAAAACAACCACTTAAATATGATCCCCAATTAGAGACAACGATGACCAGCTGCCTCTAATTGGAGATCATCCCAAAAAACAACAACATAGAAATACAGAAACTAGACAAAACCCCCAACATAGAAAAAAAGAAACTAGAACCAACATATAAATAAACTAGACAAAACCCCCTGTCACGCCCTGACCTACTAACCATAGAAATAAAAGCTTTCTATGGTCAGGACGTGACAGTACCACCCACCACAAAGGTTCAGAATCTGAACGCCAAAACCTGAAACCAAAAAAAACAGGGAGGGTTAGGGTGGGTGTCTAATGTCGGTGGCGGCTCTGGTGCAGGACGAAGAACCTTCACATTCCCGCGGATCCTCCTGCATCGGAGGCGGTTCTGGTGCAGGACGAAGAACCCTCTCATCCTGCTTATCCCCCAGCATAGGAGGCGGCTCCGGTTCGGGGCGTAGCCCCCGCTCCACCAGCTGATCCCTCCGCTTTCGTGTCACCGGACCGTGGATCATCGTCGGAGGCTCTGGACTGCAGACTGCCGCTGGAGACTCTGGACTGCAGACTGCCGCTGGAGACTCTGGACTGCAGAACGTCGCTGGAGACTCCGGACTGCGGAGCGTCGCTGAAGACTCCGGACTGCGGAGCGTCGCTGGAGGCTCTGGACTGCAGAACATCGCTGAAGACTCCGGACTGCGGAGTGTCGCTGAAGACTCCAGACTGGGGGACATCGCTGGAGGCTCCAGACTGGGGGAAGTCGCTCGAGGCTCCGGACTGGGGGACGTCGCTCGAGGCTCCGGACTGGGGGACGTCGCTGGAGGCTCCGGACTGGGGACCGTAGCTGCAGGATTCGCGCCATGGATCATCACTGGAGGCTCCAGGCCATGGATTATCACTGGAGGATTCAGGTCATGGATCATCCCTACAGGCTCCGGGCCATGAATCATCCCTACAGGCTTTTTGCCATGGATTATCACTGGAGGCTTTGTGCAATGGTTCATCACTGGAGGCTTTGGATCATGGATCATCACTGGAGGCTTCTTACATGGAGCTGGAACAGGTCTCACCAGACTGGGGAGATGCACTGGAGGCCGGGTGCGCAGAGCAGGCACAGGACATACTGGGCCGTGGACGCGCACTGGAGGTCTGGAGCGTAGTGCTGGCACAACCCATCCTGGCTGGATGCTTACTTTAGCCCGACAAGTGCGGGGCCCTGGCACAGGATGAACTGGACTGTGAAGGCGCACTGGCGACACATTGCGTAGAGCTGGCGCAGGATATACTGGACCGAGGAGGCGTACTGGAGACCAGGAGCACTGAGCCGGCACAATCCGTCCTGGCTGAATGCCAACTCTAGCACGGCAAATGCGGGGAGCAGGCACAGAGCGCACCAGGCTATGAAGGCGCACTGGAGACATAGTGCGCTTCACAGCATAACACGCTGCCTGACAGTTCACATGCTCCCCACGGTAAGCACAGAGAGTTTGCGCAGGTCTCCACCCTGACTCTGCCAATCTACCCGTGTGCCACCCCCCCCCCAAAAAAAAAATTGTGGCTGCCTCTTGTGCTTCCGTCGTTGCCGTGTTAGTTCCTCGTATCGTCGCCGTTCCTCTCTCGCTGCCTCCACCTGCTTCCCCGGCAGATTTTTGTATCTCTCCAATACTTGCTCCCAAGTCCAGTCTATTCTTTCTTCCAACTCCTCCAGAGACCAGGGTGCCATCTCCTCCCGGGCACGCTGCTTGTTGTGGTGGGAGATTATGTCACGGCTGTCTGAAGAATGGGACCAAGGCGCAGCGTGTGTATCGTTCCACATTTTTATTTAACTCTGAAACTATGCAAGACATACAAATAAACTACTAAACAAAATAACAAACCGTGACGAAGAGGTGAAACATACACTAACTCAAAATAATCTCCCACAAAACCTAGTGGGAAAAAGAACCACTTAAATATGATCCCCAATTAGAGACAACGATGACCAGCTGCCTCTAATTGGAGATCATCCTTCCCCCAAAAAACATAGAAATACAGAAACTACAACCCCACATAGAAATACAGAAACTAGACAAAACCCCCAACATAGAAAAAAGAAACTAGAACCCCACATAGAAATACATAAACTAGACAAAACCCCCTGTCACGTCCTGACCTACTCTACCATAGAAAATAAAAGCTTTCTATGGTCAGGACGTGACAACTATATTACATGGATTTATTAGACTTTATAAAATGTAGATGTTCCTAAGGTCTGTATCAGTGGCTTGTAGGCTGTATGTGTGGAAACCAGGAGATGCTAAATGTGTTGATGTTAATGAATGGTCAATTACCATGAGACGGACAGTTATTTGATTGATAATCACAGGATGGTGAAATTTCGTGACTGACACAGCCTTAGTTAGGATGACCTGAAATCTCCCAATAAGTCAGAGTTGTGTTAGGATGAAGACAGAGTGACTAGACTGAAACCTCTTGATAAGTCAGTATTGTGTTGGGATGAAGACAGTGACTAGACTGAAACCTCTCGATAAGTCAGTATTGTGTTAGGATGAAGACAGAGTGACTAGACTGAAACCTCTCGATAAGTCAGTATTGTGTTGGGATGAAGACAGAGTGACTAGACTGAAACCTCTCGTCTGTCTGTCTGTCTGTCTGTCTGTCTGTCTGTCTGTCTGTCTGTCTGTCTGTCTGTCTGTCTGTCTGTCTGTCTGTCTGTCTGTCTGTCTGTCTGTCTGTCTGTCTGTCTGTATTTCCCCAGTGTGTGTCTGTATGAAGGACAGGGACAGTGGAGTGTCTCTCTAGGTCCCCAGTGTGTGTGAAGGACAGGGACAGTGGACTGTCTCTCTACTTCCCCAGTGGACTGTCTCTCTAGTTCCCCAGTGGACTGTCTCTCTACTTCCCCAGTGGACTGTCTCTCTAGTTCCCCAGTGGACTGTCTCTCTAGTTCCCCAGTGGACTGTCTCTCTAGGTCCCCAGTGGACTGTCTCTCTACTTCCCCAGTGGACTGTCTCTCTACTTCCCCAGTGGACTGTCTCTCTAGTTCCCCAGTGGACTGTCTCTCTAGTTCCCCAGTGGACTGTCTCTCTAGGTCCCCAGTGGACTGTCTCTCTAGTTCCCCAGTGGACTGTCTCTCTACTTCCCCAGTGGACTGTCTCTCTACTTCCCCAGTGGACTGTCTCTCTAGTTCCCCAGTGGACTGTCTCTCTACTTCCCCAGTGGACTGTCTCTCTACTTCCCCAGTGGACTGTCTCTCTACTTCCCCAGTGGACTGTCTCTCTACTTCCCCAGTGGACTGTCTCTCTACTTCCCCAGTGGACTGTCTCTCTAGTTCCCCAGTGGACTGTCTCTCTACTTCCCCAGTGGACTGTCTCTCTACTTCCCCAGTGGACTGTCTCTCTACTTCCCCAGTGGACTGTCTCTCTACTTCCCCAGTGGACTGTCTCTCTAGTTCCCCAGTGGACTGTCTCTCTAGTTCCCCAGTGGACTGTCTCTCTACTTCCCCAGTGGACTGTCTCTCTACTTCCCCAGTGGACTGTCTCTCTAGTTCCCCAGTGGACTGTCTCTCTAGTTCCCCAGTGTGTGTTTGTGTTTTGCTGAGCGTACTATAAATGTGCATTGTAAAACATCTAATGAGTCACTGAAAGACCCTTCAGGGACTAGTCTGACGTCAGACCCTGTGTGGGTGTGTGTGTGTGTGTGTGTGTGTGTGTGTGTGTGTGTGTGTGTGTGTGTGTGTGTGTGTGATCTCTGCCACATCTATTCCATACCATAATGAGGTCATACATCATGACTCTGCCAGCTCCCTACAGCTTAATGTGTCCCGTTGAATCACATCACAAACACTAATACACATAAACACGCAAACAGACACACACACACACACACACATAAACACACACACACACGTATCCTGTCACAGTGGCATCATAATCTCTTGGGTTTAGAACCTGATGTGCCACTGAGTAACAGCCTACATTTTGATCTTCCTAAATCTGTATCTGTGTCTGAAACCTGTGTCTGTATCTGTATCTGTATCTGTAGTGTCTGTATCTGTATCTCTATCTGTATCTGTGTCTGTATCTGTATCTCTATCTGTATCTGTATCTGTATTGTCTGTATCTGTATCTGTATTGTCTGTGTCTGTATCTGTAGTGTCTGTATCTGTATCTGTAGTGTCTGTATCTGTAGTGTCTGTATCTGTAGTGTCTGTATCTGTAGTGTCTGTATCTGTAGTGTCTGTATCTGTAGTATCTGCATTGTCTGTATCTGTAGTGTCTGTATCTGTATCTGTGTCTGTATCTGTATCTGTAGTGTCTGTATCCGTGTCTGTATCTGTAGGGTCTGTATCTGTAGTGTCTGTATCTGTAGTGTCTGTATCTGTATCTGCATTGTCTGTATCTGTAGTGTCTGTATCTGTATCTGTAGTGTCTGTATCTGTAGTGTCTGTCTGTGTCTGTATCTGTAGTGTCTGTATCTGTATCTGTATCTGTATCTGTAGTGTCTGTATCTGGGGGGTAATGTATCAACAACCAGGACAGTCTAAGACAGATGGAGGTAATGTATCAACAACCAGGACAGTCTAAGAGGGATGGAGGTAATGTATCAACAACCAGGACAGTCTAAGAGAGCTGCGGGTAATGTATCAACAACCAGGACAGTCTACGAGAGCTGGGGGTAATGTATCAACATCCAGGACAGTCTAAGAGAGCTGGGGGTAATGTATCAACAACCAGGACAGTCTAAGAGAGCTTGGGGTAATGTATAAACAACCAGGACAGTCTCGGAGAGTTGGGGGTAATGTATCAACAACCAGGACAGTCTAAGAGAGCTGGGGGTAATGTATCAACAACCAGGACAGTCTAAGAGAGCTGGGGGTAATGTATCAACAACCACGACAGTCAAAGAGAGCTGGGGGTAATGTATCAACAACCAGGACAGTCTAAGAGAGCTTGGGGTAATGTATCAACAACCAGGACAGTCTAAGAGAGATGGAGGTAATGTATCAACAACCAGGACAGTCTAAGAGAGATGGGGGTAATGTATAAACAACCAGGACAGTCTCGGAGAGCTGGGGGTAATGTATCAACAACCAGGACAGTCTAAGAGAGCTTGGGGTAATGTATCAACAACCAGGACAGTCTAAGAGAGATGGAGGTAATGTATCAACAACCAGGACAGTCTAAGAGAGATGGGGGTAATGTATAAACAACCAGGACAGTCTCGGAGAGCTGGGGGTAATGTATCAACAACCAGGACAGTCTAAGAGAGCTGGGGGTAATGTATCAACAACCAGGACAGTCTATGAGAGCTGGGGGTAATGTATCAACAACCACGACAGTCAAAGAGAGCTGGGGGTAATGTATCAACAACCAGGACAGTCTGAGAGCTTGGGGTAATGTATCAACAACCAGGACAGTCTAAGAGAGATGGAGGTAATGTATCAACAACCAGGACAGTCTAAGAGAGATGTGGGGTAATGTATCAACAACCAGGACAGTCTAAGAGAGATGGGGGTAATGTATCAACAACCAGGACAGTCTAAGAGAGATGGGGGGTAATGTATCAACAACCAGGACAGTCTGAGAGCTTGGGGTAATGTATCAACAACCAGGACAGTCTAAGAGAGATGGAGGTAATGTATCAACAACCAGGACAGTCTAAGAGAGAATGGGGTAATGTATCAACAACCAGGACAGTCTAAGAGAGAATGTGGGGTAATGTATCAACAACCAGGACAGTCTAAGAGAGAATGGGGTAACACCTGTCATTATATTACCTTCTGTTATCTTACTAGTACAAACACACTGTAATCTTTAATCTTGCCCTTTCACCCCCAGAACGCCACATACACAATCCATGTCTCAATTGTCTCAAGTCCCAAAAATAATATTTTAAAGATGTTTACATATATTTATGTTCTTATTGGAAGTTGAATTATCTTTTCTTTTTTTTAAAAATCATGTTTATTTGTAAAACAATTTATATTCCTAGTTCTATAGGGAATGTTGATGGAATGTAAGTGCCATAGATCACAATTGACATTTTAGTAGTTTAGCAGAGGCTCCAATCTGGAGAGATTTACAGTAGTGAGTAATTTAGTGGACACTCTTATCCACAGCCACTTACAGCAGTGAGTCATTTAGCAGAGACTCTTATCCAGAGAGATTTACAGTAGTGAGTCATTTAGCAGAGACTCTAATACAGAGAGATTTACAGTAGTGAGTCATTTAGCAGAGACTCTAATACAGAGAGATTTACAGTAGTGAGTCATTTAGCAGAGACTCTAATACAGAGAGATTTACAGTAGTGAGTACAATACATTTTCCTACTTCCTAATTGTTTTGTACTGGTTCCCCCGTGGGACTTAAACCCACAACCCTGGCGGTGCAAGCATCATACTCTCCCAACTGAGGCACACACTGAAGTATGAAGTAACATTAATACACACACATGTACACACACACTCACACATGTACACACACACACACACACACACACACACACAGATAAATGTGTGTTGGGGTGTAAAAGTGTGTTTTTCTGGGTTGGCAGCTGCTGGGCCCTGATAAGCACCAGAGAGAGAGAGAGACTGAGGATGGAGCGTGTCTACCCATGCTCAGTGGCTTGATTCTGGGGTGGCTACAGGGAGAGATTGGCCCTCTGGATCCTCATGCAGACAGTTTACCAGGGAGGGAGGGAAGGAAGGAAGGAAGGAAGGAAGGAAGGAAGGAAGGAAGGAAGGAAGGAAGGAAGGAAGGAAGGAAGGAAGGAAGGAAGGAAGGAAGGAAGGAAGGAAGGAAGGAAGGAAGGAAGGAAGGAAGGAAGGAAGGAAGGATAGAGTAATGAGGAGAGGAGGAGAGAGGGAAAGGAAGGAAGGAAGGATAGAGTAATGAGGAGAGGAGGAGAGAGGGAAAGGATGGGATGAGAGGGGGAGAAGAGAGAGAGAGAGAGAGAGAGAGAGAGAGATAGAGGAATGGGAAAAAGAAAGGGATTATGGAACCCCTGCTCTCAATTTACAACACCAGGAGATGGCTTATAATGAGGAACGAAGAGAGAGAGAGAGACAGAGAGACAGGGAGAGAGAGACGGGGGCGAGAGAGAGAGGAGAGAGCGAGAGAGAGAGATAGTGGAATGGGAAAAAGAAAGGGATTATGGAATCCCTGCTCTCAATTTACAACACCAGGAGATGGCTTATAATGAGGAACAAAGAGAGAGAGAGAGACAGAGAGACAGAGAGACAGGGAGAGAGAGACGGGGGAGAGAGAGAGAGGAGAGAGAGAGAGAGAGAGAGACAGCGAGAGAGAGGGGAGAGCGAGACAGAGAGAAAGGGAGAAAGGGAGAGGGAGAAGGAGAGAGAAAGAGGGAAGAGAGAGAGAGAGACAATTCAATCCGTTATAGAACCCATTGCTTTCTATGGTTGTGAGGTCTGGGGTTCCGCTCACCAACCAAGAACTCACAAAATGGGACAAACACCAAATTGAGACTCTGCAACCAGAATTCTGCAAAAAATATCCTCTGTGTACAACGTAAAACACCAAATACTGAACACAGAGCAGAATATGGACGATACCCACTAGTTTTCAACATCCAGAAAAAGAGCTGCTTAATTTTACAACCACCTAAAAGGAATCGATGCCCACACATTCCTCCACAAATCCCTCACCTACAGAGAGATGAACCTAGAGAAGAGTCCCCTCAGCCAGCTGGTTTCTGGGTCTCTGTTACCAAACACACCCCACAGAGTCCTCATCTACAGAGAGATGAACCTAGAGAAGAGTCCCCTCAGCCAGCTGGTTTCTGGGTCTCTGTTCACAAACACACCCCACAGAGTCCTCATCTACAGAGAGATTAACCTAGAGAAGAGTCCCCTCAGCCAGCTGGTTTCTGGGTCTCTGTTACCAAACACACCCCACAGAGTCCTCATCTACAGAGAGATGAACCTAGAGAAGAGTCCCCTACAATACTATCTGTCCCTAAACAGAATACCTGATCACGGTGACTGAACCCAAATTAATACAATTCTTGACTATGTACAGACTCAGTGAGCGTAGCCTTGCTATTGAGAAAGACCGCCGTAGGCAGACCTGGCTCTGAAGAGAAGACAGGCTATGTGCAACACTGCCCACAAAATGAGATGGAAACTGAGCTGCACTTCCTAACCTCCTGCCCAAATGTATGACCATATTAGAGACATATATTTCC
The DNA here is from genome assembly GCF_965601325.2 of Salmo salar. Classification (NCBI taxonomy): domain Eukaryota; kingdom Metazoa; phylum Chordata; class Actinopteri; order Salmoniformes; family Salmonidae; genus Salmo; species Salmo salar. The sequence goes on along the minus strand of NC_138296.1, from coordinate 2,275,692 downwards.
CTCGGAATTACACAGATCCACAAATAATTTGAAAACAAACTCCCATGTCTGTAAGGCTGGAAATACCGCAGAGTGCAATCACAGCAGCGAGATTTGTGTACCCATTACCACGAGAAAAAAGGGGGCAGGCAGCGGAACACAAACAACATTGTAAATACCACCAATATTTATCTATTTATTTATCTTCCGCCCCAAACTATTCATCCTACAACTACATCGCTAAAACACTGTACAATACTGTAGCTGATCAATGAACTGTTCATTTCTAATGGTTTTACTTGATGTTGTTACATTTGTTTTCTTTTCTCCTTTTTTTATGTTCATTTTACTGGCTTTGGCTTTGTAAACATATGTTTCACATGCCAATAAAGACCCTTTGAATTGAGGAGTAGACAGAGAGAGAGATGAAAAGAGAGAGGGACGGACGGAGAGAGAGAGAGAGAGAGAGAGACGGACGGAGAGAGAGAGAGAGAGAGAGGGACGGACGGAGAGAGAGAGAGAGAGAGAGGGACGGACGGAGAGAGAGAGGGACGGACGGAGAGAGAGAGGGACGGACGGAGAGAGAGAGAGAGGGACGGACGGAGAGAGAGAGAGAGAGAGAGAGAGAGAGAGAGAGAGAGGGACGGACGGACGGACGGACGGACGGACGGACGGAGAGAGTGATTGAGGGACGGACGGAGAGAGAGAGAGAG
>NC_138296.1:2257500-2272500 GCF_965601325.2 Salmo salar | reverse complement strand
TTGTATTCAGCATTTCACTGTGAGGTCTACTACACCTGTTGTATTCAGCATTTCACTGTGAGGTCTACTACACCTGTTGTATTCAGCATTTCACTGTGAGGTCTACTACACCTGTTGTATTCAGCATTTCACTGTGAGGTCTACTACACCTGTTGTATTCAGCATTTCACTGTGAGGTCTACTACACCTGTTGTATTCAGCATTTCACTGTGAGGTCTACTACACCTGTTGTATTCAGCATTTCACTGTGAGGTCTACTACACCTGTTGTATTCAGCATTTCACTGTGAGGTCTACTACACCTGTTGTATTCAGCATTTCACTGTGAGGTCTACTACACCTGTTGTATTCAGCATTTCACTGTGAAGGTCTACTACACCTGTTGTATTCAGCATTTCACTGTGAGGTCTACTACACCTGTTGTATTCAGCATTTCACTGTGAGGTCTACTACACCTGTTGTATTCAGCATTTCACTGTGAGGTCTACTACACCTGTTGTATTCAGCATTTCACTGTGAGGTCTACTACACCTGTTGTATTCAGCATTTCACTGTTAAGGTCTACTACACCTGTTGTATTCAGCATTTCACTGTGAGGTCTACTACACCTGTTGTATTCAGCATTTCACTGTGAGGTCTACTACACCTGTTGTATTCAGCATTTCACTGTGAGGTCTACTACACCTGTTGTATTCAGCATTTCACTGTGAGGTCTACTACACCTGTTGTATTCAGCATTTCACTGTGAGGTCTACTACACCTGTTGTATTCAGCATTTCACTGTGAGGTCTACTACACCTGTTGTATTCAGCATTTCACTGTGAGGTCTACTACACCTGTTGTATTCAGCATTTCACTGTGAGGTCTACTACACCTGTTGTATTCAGCATTTCACTGTGAGGTCTACTACACCTGTTGTATTCAGCATTTCACTGTGAGGTCTACTACACCTGTTGTATTCAGCATTTCACTGTGAGGTCTACTACACCTGTTGTATTCAGCATTTCACTGTGAGGTCTACTACACCTGTTGTATTCAGCATTTCACTGTGAGGTCTACTACACCTGTTGTATTCAGCATTTCACTGTGAGGTCTACTACACCTGTTGTATTCAGCATTTCACTGTTAAGGTCTACTACACCTGTTGTATTCAGCATTTCACTGTGAGGTCTACTACACCTGTTGTATTCAGCATTTCACTGTGAGGTCTACTACACCTGTTGTATTCAGCATTTCACTGTGAGGTCTACTACACCTGTTGTATTCAGCATTTCACTGTGAGGTCTACTACACCTGTTGTATTCAGCATTTCACTGTGAGGTCTACTACACCTGTTGTATTCAGCATTTCACTGTGAGGTCTACTACACCTGTTGTATTCAGCATTTCACTGTGAGGTCTACTACACCTGTTGTATTCAGCATTTCACTGTGAGGTCTACTACACCTGTTGTATTCAGCATTTCACTGTTAAGGTCTACTACACCTGTTGTATTCAGCATTTCACTGTTAAGGTCTACTACACCTGTTGTATTCAGCATTTCACTGTGAGGTCTACTACACCTGTTGTATTCAGCATTTCACTGTGAGGTCTACTACACCTGTTGTATTCAGCATTTCACTGTGAGGTCTACTACACCTGTTGTATTCAGCATTTCACTGTGAGGTCTACTACACCTGTTGTATTCAGCATTTCACTGTGAGGTCTACTACACCTGTTGTATTCAGCATTTCACTGTGAGGTCTACTACACCTGTTGTATTCAGCATTTCACTGTGAGGTCTACTACACCTGTTGTATTCAGCATTTCACTGTGAGGTCTACTACACCTGTTGTATTCAGCATTTCACTGTGAGGTCTACTACACCTGTTGTATTCAGCATTTCACTGTGAGGTCTACTACACCTGTTGTATTCAGCATTTCACTGTGAGGTCTACTACACCTGTTGTATTCAGCATTTCACTGTGAGGTCTACTACACCTGTTGTATTCAGCATTTCACTGTGAGGTCTACTACACCTGTTGTATTCAGCATTTCACTGTGAGGTCTACTACACCTGTTGTATTCAGCATTTCACTGTGAGGTCTACTACACCTGTTGTATTCAGCATTTCACTGTGAGGTCTACTACACCTGTTGTATTCAGCATTTCACTGTTAAGGTCTACTACACCTGTTGTATTCAGCATTTCACTGTGAGGTCTACTACACCTGTTGTATTCAGCATTTCACTGTGAGGTCTACTACACCTGTTGTATTCAGCATTTCACTGTGAGGTCTACTACACCTGTTGTATTCAGCATTTCACTGTGAAGGTCTACTACACCTGTTGTATTCAGCATTTCACTGTGAGGTCTACTACACCTGTTGTATTCAGCATTTCACTGTGAGGTCTACTACACCTGTTGTATTCAGCATTTCACTGTGAGGTCTACTACACCTGTTGTATTCAGCATTTCACTGTGAGGTCTACTACACCTGTTGTATTCAGCATTTCACTGTGAGGTCTACTACACCTGTTGTATTCAGCATTTCACTGTTAAGGTCTACTACACCTGTTGTATTCAGCATTTCACTGTTAGGTCTACTACACCTGTTGTATTCAGCATTTCACTGTGAGGTCTACTACACCTGTTGTATTCAGCATTTCACTGTGAGGTCTACTACACCTGTTGTATTCAGCATTTCACTGTGAGGTCTACTACACCTGTTGTATTCAGCATTTCACTGTGAGGTCTACTACACCTGTTGTATTCAGCATTTCACTGTTAAGGTCTACTACACCTGTTGTATTCAGCATTTCACTGTTAAGGTCTACTACACCTGTTGTATTCAGCATTTCACTGTGAGGTCTACTACACCTGTTGTATTCAGCATTTCACTGTGAGGTCTACTACACCTGTTGTATTCAGCATTTCACTGTGAGGTCTACTACACCTGTTGTATTCAGCATTTCACTGTGAGGTCTACTACACCTGTTGTATTCAGCATTTCACTGTGAGGTCTACTACACCTGTTGTATTCAGCATTTCACTGTGAGGTCTACTACACCTGTTGTATTCAGCATTTCACTGTGAGGTCTACTACACCTGTTGTATTCAGCATTTCACTGTGAGGTCTACTACACCTGTTGTATTCAGCATTTCACTGTGAGGTCTACTACACCTGTTGTATTCAGCATTTCACTGTGAAGGTCTACTACACCTGTTGTATTCAGCATTTCACTGTTAAGGTCTACTACACCTGTTGTATTCAGCATTTCACTGTGAGGTCTACTACACCTGTTGTATTCAGCATTTCACTGTGAGGTCTACTACACCTGTTGTATTCAGCATTTCACTGTGAGGTCTACTACACCTGTTGTATTCAGCATTTCACTGTGAGGTCTACTACACCTGTTGTATTCAGCATTTCACTGTGAAGGTCTACTACACCTGTTGTATTCAGCATTTCACTGTGAGGTCTACTACACCTGTTGTATTCAGCATTTCACTGTGAGGTCTACTACACCTGTTGTATTCAGCATTTCACTGTGAGGTCTACTACACCTGTTGTATTCAGCATTTCACTGTGAGGTCTACTACACCTGTTGTATTCAGCATTTCACTGTGAGGTCTACTACACCTGTTGTATTCAGCATTTCACTGTGAGGTCTACTACACCTGTTGTATTCAGCATTTCACTGTTAAGGTCTACTACACCTGTTGTATTCAGCATTTCACTGTGAGGTCTACTACACCTGTTGTATTCAGCATTTCACTGTGAGGTCTACTACACCTGTTGTATTCAGCATTTCACTGTGAGGTCTACTACACCTGTTGTATTCAGCATTTCACTGTGAGGTCTACTACACCTGTTGTATTCAGCATTTCACTGTAAGGTCTACTACACCTGTTGTATTCAGCATTTCACTGTGAAGGTCTACTACACCTGTTGTATTCAGCATTTCACTGTGAGGTCTACTACACCTGTTGTATTCAGCATTTCACTGTGAGGTCTACTACACCTGTTGTATTCAGCATTTCACTGTGAGGTCTACTACACCTGTTGTATTCAGCATTTCACTGTTAAGGTCTACTACACCTGTTGTATTCAGCATTTCACTGTTAAGGTCTACTACACCTGTTGTATTCAGCATTTCACTGTGAGGTCTACTACACCTGTTGTATTCAGCATTTCACTGTGAGGTCTACTACACCTGTTGTATTCAGCATTTCACTGTGAGGTCTACTACACCTGTTGTATTCAGCATTTCACTGTGAGGTCTACTACACCTGTTGTATTCAGCATTTCACTGTGAGGTCTACTACACCTGTTGTATTCAGCATTTCACTGTTAAGGTCTACTACACCTGTTGTATTCAGCATTTCACTGTGAGGTCTACTACACCTGTTGTATTCAGCATTTCACTGTGAGGTCTACTACACCTGTTGTATTCAGCATTTCACTGTGAGGTCTACTACACCTGTTGTATTCAGCATTTCACTGTGAGGTCTACTACACCTGTTGTATTCAGCATTTCACTGTGAGGTCTACTACACCTGTTGTATTCAGCATTTCACTGTGAGGTCTACTACACCTGTTGTATTCAGCATTTCACTGTGAGGTCTACTACACCTGTTGTATTCAGCATTTCACTGTGAGGTCTACTACACCTGTTGTATTCAGCATTTCACTGTGAGGTCTACTACACCTGTTGTATTCAGCATTTCACTGTGAGGTCTACTACACCTGTTGTATTCAGCATTTCACTGTTAAGGTCTACTACACCTGTTGTATTCAGCATTTCACTGTTAGGTCTACTACACCTGTTGTATTCAGCATTTCACTGTGAGGTCTACTACACCTGTTGTATTCAGCATTTCACTGTGAGGTCTACTACACCTGTTGTATTCAGCATTTCACTGTGAGGTCTACTACACCTGTTGTATTCAGCATTTCACTGTGAAGGTCTACTACACCTGTTGTATTCAGCATTTCACTGTTAAGGTCTACTACACCTGTTGTATTCAGCATTTCACTGTGAGGTCTACTACACCTGTTGTATTCAGCATTTCACTGTGAGGTCTACTACACCTGTTGTATTCAGCATTTCACTGTGAGGTCTACTACACCTGTTGTATTCAGCATTTCACTGTGAGGTCTACTACACCTGTTGTATTCAGCATTTCACTGTTGAGGTCTACTACACCTGTTGTATTCAGCATTTCACTGTGAGGTCTACTACACCTGTTGTATTCAGCATTTCACTGTGAGGTCTACTACACCTGTTGTATTCAGCATTTCACTGTGAGGTCTACTACACCTGTTGTATTCAGCATTTCACTGTGAGGTCTACTACACCTGTTGTATTCAGCATTTCACTGTTAAGGTCTACTACACCTGTTGTATTCAGCATTTCACTGTTAAGGTCTACTACACCTGTTGTATTCAGCATTTCACTGTGAGGTCTACTACACCTGTTGTATTCAGCATTTCACTGTGAGGTCTACTACACCTGTTGTATTCAGCATTTCACTGTGAGGTCTACTACACCTGTTGTATTCAGCATTTCACTGTGAGGTCTACTACACCTGTTGTATTCAGCATTTCACTGTGAGGTCTACTACACCTGTTGTATTCAGCATTTCACTGTTAAGGTCTACTACACCTGTTGTATTCAGCATTTCACTGTTAGGTCTACTACACCTGTTGTATTCAGCATTTCACTGTGAGGTCTACTACACCTGTTGTATTCAGCATTTCACTGTGAGGTCTACTACACCTGTTGTATTCAGCATTTCACTGTGAGGTCTACTACACCTGTTGTATTCAGCATTTCACTGTGAGGTCTACTACACCTGTTGTATTCAGCATTTCACTGTTAAGGTCTACTACACCTGTTGTATTCAGCATTTCACTGTGAGGTCTACTACACCTGTTGTATTCAGCATTTCACTGTGAGGTCTACTACACCTGTTGTATTCAGCATTTCACTGTGAGGTCTACTACACCTGTTGTATTCAGCATTTCACTGTGAGGTCTACTACACCTGTTGTATTCAGCATTTCACTGTGAGGTCTACTACACCTGTTGTATTCAGCATTTCACTGTTAAGGTCTACTACACCTGTTGTATTCAGCATTTCACTGTGAGGTCTACTACACCTGTTGTATTCAGCATTTCACTGTGAGGTCTACTACACCTGTTGTATTCAGCATTTCACTGTGAGGTCTACTACACCTGTTGTATTCAGCATTTCACTGTGAGGTCTACTACACCTGTTGTATTCAGCATTTCACTGTTAAGGTCTACTACACCTGTTGTATTCAGCATTTCACTGTGAGGTCTACTACACCTGTTGTATTCAGCATTTCACTGTGAGGTCTACTACACCTGTTGTATTCAGCATTTCACTGTGAGGTCTACTACACCTGTTGTATTCAGCATTTCACTGTGAGGTCTACTACACCTGTTGTATTCAGCATTTCACTGTGAGGTCTACTACACCTGTTGTATTCAGCATTTCACTGTGAGGTCTACTACACCTGTTGTATTCAGCATTTCACTGTGAGGTCTACTACACCTGTTGTATTCAGCATTTCACTGTTAAGGTCTACTACACCTGTTGTATTCAGCATTTCACTGTGAAGGTCTACTACACCTGTTGTATTCAGCATTTCACTGTGAGGTCTACTACACCTGTTGTATTCAGCATTTCACTGTGAGGTCTACTACACCTGTTGTATTCAGCATTTCACTGTGAGGTCTACTACACCTGTTGTATTCAGCATTTCACTGTGAGGTCTACTACACCTGTTGTATTCAGCATTTCACTGTGAGGTCTACTACACCTGTTGTATTCAGCATTTCACTGTGAGGTCTACTACACCTGTTGTATTCAGCATTTCACTGTGAGGTCTACTACACCTGTTGTATTCAGCATTTCACTGTTAAGGTCTACTACACCTGTTGTATTCAGCATTTCACTGTGAGGTCTACTACACCTGTTGTATTCAGCATTTCACTGTGAGGTCTACTACACCTGTTGTATTCAGCATTTCACTGTGAGGTCTACTACACCTGTTGTATTCAGCATTTCACTGTGAGGTCTACTACACCTGTTGTATTCAGCATTTCACTGTAAGGTCTACTACACCTGTTGTATTCAGCATTTCACTGTGAGGTCTACTACACCTGTTGTATTCAGCATTTCACTGTGAGGTCTACTACACCTGTTGTATTCAGCATTTCACTGTGAGGTCTACTACACCTGTTGTATTCAGCATTTCACTGTGAGGTCTACTACACCTGTTGTATTCAGCATTTCACTGTTAAGGTCTACTACACCTGTTGTATTCAGCATTTCACTGTTAAGGTCTACTACACCTGTTGTATTCAGCATTTCACTGTGAGGTCTACTACACCTGTTGTATTCAGCATTTCACTGTGAGGTCTACTACACCTGTTGTATTCAGCATTTCACTGTGAGGTCTACTACACCTGTTGTATTCAGCATTTCACTGTTAAGGTCTACTACACCTGTTGTATTCAGCATTTCACTGTGAGGTCTACTACACCTGTTGTATTCAGCATTTCACTGTGAGGTCTACTACACCTGTTGTATTCAGCATTTCACTGTGAGGTCTACTACACCTGTTGTATTCAGCATTTCACTGTGAGGTCTACTACACCTGTTGTATTCAGCATTTCACTGTGAGGTCTACTACACCTGTTGTATTCAGCATTTCACTGTGAGGTCTACTACACCTGTTGTATTCAGCATTTCACTGTGAGGTCTACTACACCTGTTGTATTCAGCATTTCACTGTTAGGTCTACTACACCTGTTGTATTCAGCATTTCACTGTTAAGGTCTACTACACCTGTTGTATTCAGCATTTCACTGTAAGGTCTACTACACCTGTTGTATTCAGCATTTCACTGTGAGGTCTACTACACCTGTTGTATTCAGCATTTCACTGTGAGGTCTACTACACCTGTTGTATTCAGCATTTCACTGTGAGGTCTACTACACCTGTTGTATTCAGCATTTCACTGTTAAGGTCTACTACACCTGTTGTATTCAGCATTTCACTGTGAGGTCTACTACACCTGTTGTATTCAGCATTTCACTGTGAGGTCTACTACACCTGTTGTATTCAGCATTTCACTGTGAGGTCTACTACACCTGTTGTATTCAGCATTTCACTGTGAGGTCTACTACACCTGTTGTATTCAGCATTTCACTGTGAGGTCTACTACACCTGTTGTATTCAGCATTTCACTGTGAGGTCTACTACACCTGTTGTATTCAGCATTTCACTGTGAGGTCTACTACACCTGTTGTATTCAGCATTTCACTGTGAGGTCTACTACACCTGTTGTATTCAGCATTTCACTGTGAAGGTCTACTACACCTGTTGTATTCAGCATTTCACTGTTAAGGTCTACTACACCTGTTGTATTCAGCATTTCACTGTGAGGTCTACTACACCTGTTGTATTCAGCATTTCACTGTGAGGTCTACTACACCTGTTGTATTCAGCATTTCACTGTGAGGTCTACTACACCTGTTGTATTCAGCATTTCACTGTGAGGTCTACTACACCTGTTGTATTCAGCATTTCACTGTGAGGTCTACTACACCTGTTGTATTCAGCATTTCACTGTTAAGGTCTACTACACCTGTTGTATTCAGCATTTCACTGTAAGGTCTACTACACCTGTTGTATTCAGCATTTCACTGTGAGGTCTACTACACCTGTTGTATTCAGCATTTCACTGTGAGGTCTACTACACCTGTTGTATTCAGCATTTCACTGTGAGGTCTACTACACCTGTTGTATTCAGCATTTCACTGTGAGGTCTACTACACCTGTTGTATTCAGCATTTCACTGTAAGGTCTACTACACCTGTTGTATTCAGCATTTCACTGTGAGGTCTACTACACCTGTTGTATTCAGCATTTCACTGTGAGGTCTACTACACCTGTTGTATTCAGCATTTCACTGTGAGGTCTACTACACCTGTTGTATTCAGCATTTCACTGTGAGGTCTACTACACCTGTTGTATTCAGCATTTCACTGTGAGGTCTACTACACCTGTTGTATTCAGCATTTCACTGTTAAGGTCTACTACACCTGTTGTATTCAGCATTTCACTGTTAAGGTCTACTACACCTGTTGTATTCAGCATTTCACTGTGAGGTCTACTACACCTGTTGTATTCAGCATTTCACTGTGAGGTCTACTACACCTGTTGTATTCAGCATTTCACTGTGAGGTCTACTACACCTGTTGTATTCAGCATTTCACTGTGAGGTCTACTACACCTGTTGTATTCAGCATTTCACTGTTAAGGTCTACTACACCTGTTGTATTCAGCATTTCACTGTTAAGGTCTACTACACCTGTTGTATTCAGCATTTCACTGTTAAGGTCTACTACACCTGTTGTATTCAGCATTTCACTGTGAGGTCTACTACACCTGTTGTATTCAGCATTTCACTGTGAGGTCTACTACACCTGTTGTATTCAGCATTTCACTGTGAGGTCTACTACACCTGTTGTATTCAGCATTTCACTGTTAAGGTCTACTACACCTGTTGTATTCAGCATTTCACTGTGAAGGTCTACTACACCTGTTGTATTCAGCATTTCACTGTGAGGTCTACTACACCTGTTGTATTCAGCATTTCACTGTGAGGTCTACTACACCTGTTGTATTCAGCATTTCACTGTGAGGTCTACTACACCTGTTGTATTCAGCATTTCACTGTTAAGGTCTACTACACCTGTTGTATTCAGCATTTCACTGTGAGGTCTACTACACCTGTTGTATTCAGCATTTCACTGTGAGGTCTACTACACCTGTTGTATTCAGCATTTCACTGTGAGGTCTACTACACCTGTTGTATTCAGCATTTCACTGTGAGGTCTACTACACCTGTTGTATTCAGCATTTCACTGTGAGGTCTACTACACCTGTTGTATTCAGCATTTCACTGTGAGGTCTACTACACCTGTTGTATTCAGCATTTCACTGTGAGGTCTACTACACCTGTTGTATTCAGCATTTCACTGTGAGGTCTACTACACCTGTTGTATTCAGCATTTCACTGTGAGGTCTACTACACCTGTTGTATTCAGCATTTCACTGTGAGGTCTACTACACCTGTTGTATTCAGCATTTCACTGTGAGGTCTACTACACCTGTTGTATTCAGCATTTCACTGTTAAGGTCTACTACACCTGTTGTATTCAGCATTTCACTGTGAGGTCTACTACACCTGTTGTATTCAGCATTTCACTGTGAGGTCTACTACACCTGTTGTATTCAGCATTTCACTGTGAGGTCTACTACACCTGTTGTATTCAGCATTTCACTGTTAAGGTCTACTACACCTGTTGTATTCAGCATTTCACTGTTAAGGTCTACTACACCTGTTGTATTCAGCATTTCACTGTAAGGTCTACTACACCTGTTGTATTCAGCATTTCACTGTGAGGTCTACTACACCTGTTGTATTCAGCATTTCACTGTGAGGTCTACTACACCTGTTGTATTCAGCATTTCACTGTGAGGTCTACTACACCTGTTGTATTCAGCATTTCACTGTGAGGTCTACTACACCTGTTGTATTCAGCATTTCACTGTTAAGGTCTACTACACCTGTTGTATTCAGCATTTCACTGTTAAGGTCTACTACACCTGTTGTATTCAGCATTTCACTGTTAAGGTCTACTACACCTGTTGTATTCAGCATTTCACTGTGAGGTCTACTACACCTGTTGTATTCAGCATTTCACTGTGAGGTCTACTACACCTGTTGTATTCAGCATTTCACTGTGAGGTCTACTACACCTGTTGTATTCAGCATTTCACTGTTAAGGTCTACTACACCTGTTGTATTCAGCATTTCACTGTGAGGTCTACTACACCTGTTGTATTCAGCATTTCACTGTGAGGTCTACTACACCTGTTGTATTCAGCATTTCACTGTGAGGTCTACTACACCTGTTGTATTCAGCATTTCACTGTGAGGTCTACTACACCTGTTGTATTCAGCATTTCACTGTGAGGTCTACTACACCTGTTGTATTCAGCATTTCACTGTGAGGTCTACTACACCTGTTGTATTCAGCATTTCACTGTGAGGTCTACTACACCTGTTGTATTCAGCATTTCACTGTGAGGTCTACTACACCTGTTGTATTCAGCATTTCACTGTGAGGTCTACTACACCTGTTGTATTCAGCATTTCACTGTGAGGTCTACTACACCTGTTGTATTCAGCATTTCACTGTGAAGGTCTACTACACCTGTTGTATTCAGCATTTCACTGTGAGGTCTACTACACCTGTTGTATTCAGCATTTCACTGTAAGGTCTACTACACCTGTTGTATTCAGCATTTCACTGTGAGGTCTACTACACCTGTTGTATTCAGCATTTCACTGTGAGGTCTACTACACCTGTTGTATTCAGCATTTCACTGTGAGGTCTACTACACCTGTTGTATTCAGCATTTCACTGTTAAGGTCTACTACACCTGTTGTATTCAGCATTTCACTGTGAGGTCTACTACACCTGTTGTATTCAGCATTTCACTGTGAGGTCTACTACACCTGTTGTATTCAGCATTTCACTGTGAGGTCTACTACACCTGTTGTATTCAGCATTTCACTGTGAGGTCTACTACACCTGTTGTATTCAGCATTTCACTGTGAGGTCTACTACACCTGTTGTATTCAGCATTTCACTGTGAGGTCTACTACACCTGTTGTATTCAGCATTTCACTGTGAGGTCTACTACACCTGTTGTATTCAGCATTTCACTGTGAGGTCTACTACACCTGTTGTATTCAGCATTTCACTGTTGAGGTCTACTACACCTGTTGTATTCAGCATTTCACTGTTAAGGTCTACTACACCTGTTGTATTCAGCATTTCACTGTGAGGTCTACTACACCTGTTGTATTCAGCATTTCACTGTGAGGTCTACTACACCTGTTGTATTCAGCATTTCACTGTGAGGTCTACTACACCTGTTGTATTCAGCATTTCACTGTGAGGTCTACTACACCTGTTGTATTCAGCATTTCACTGTGAGGTCTACTACACCTGTTGTATTCAGCATTTCACTGTGAGGTCTACTACACCTGTTGTATTCAGCATTTCACTGTGAGGTCTACTACACCTGTTGTATTCAGCATTTCACTGTTAAGGTCTACTACACCTGTTGTATTCAGCATTTCACTGTGAGGTCTACTACACCTGTTGTATTCAGCATTTCACTGTGAGGTCTACTACACCTGTTGTATTCAGCATTTCACTGTGAGGTCTACTACACCTGTTGTATTCAGCATTTCACTGTGAGGTCTACTACACCTGTTGTATTCAGCATTTCACTGTGAGGTCTACTACACCTGTTGTATTCAGCATTTCACTGTGAGGTCTACTACACCTGTTGTATTCAGCATTTCACTGTTAAGGTCTACTACACCTGTTGTATTCAGCATTTCACTGTTAGGTCTACTACACCTGTTGTATTCAGCATTTCACTGTTAGGTCTACTACACCTGTTGTATTCAGCATTTCACTGTGAGGTCTACTACACCTGTTGTATTCAGCATTTCACTGTGAGGTCTACTACACCTGTTGTATTCAGCATTTCACTGTGAGGTCTACTACACCTGTTGTATTCAGCATTTCACTGTGAGGTCTACTACACCTGTTGTATTCAGCATTTCACTGTTAAGGTCTACACCTGTTGTATTTTGCGCATGTGACAAATACAATTTGATTTTGATTTGATTTTGTAGATCCCCTCTCCCGGTTTAGGCCTTAGACTCTCTATGGGTTAATACTATACCAGTCTGTCCTGGCTGAACCCTCGGTTTAGGCCTTAGACTCTCTATGGGTTAATACTATACCAGTCTGTCCTGGCTGAACCCTCGGTTTAGGCCTTAGACTCTCTATGGGTTAATACTATACCAGTCTGTCCTGGCTGAACCCCCGGTTTAGGCCTTAGACTCTCTATGGGTTAATACTATACCAGTCTGTCCTGGCTGAACCCTCGGTTTAGGCCTTAGACTCTCTATGGGTTAATACTATACCAGTCTGTCCTGGCTTGGGTTAATACTATACCAGTCTGTCCTGGCTGAACCCTCGGTTTAGGCCTTAGACTCTCTATGGGTTAATACTATACCAGTCTGTCCTGGCTGAACCCCGGTTTAGGCCTTAGACTCTTTATGGGTTAATACTATACCAGTCTGTCCTGGCTGAACCCCCGGTTTAGGCCTTAGACTCTCTATGGGTTAATACTATACCAGTCTGTCCTGGCTGAACCCTCGGTTTAGGCCTTAGACTCTCTATGGGTTAATACTATACCAGTCTGTCCTGGCTGAACCCCCGGTTTAGGCCTTAGACTCTCTATGGGTTAATACTATACCAGTCTGTCCTGGCTGAACCCTCGGTTTAGGCCTTAGACTCTCTATGGGTTAATACTATACCAGTCTGTCCTGGCTGAGCCCTCGGTTTAGGCCTTAGACTCTCTATGGGTTAATGCTGTACTATACCAGTCTGTCCTGGCTGAGAGTTGGAGGAAAGACTGACTGTGTCACTTCTTCTTTATAACTAACATTAATGTGTTGGAAGTTCCAAATTTGTTTGTTTAGTCAACACACACACACACTTACCCCACCAGACATGCCACCAGGGGTCTTTTCACAGTCGCCAGGTCCAGAACAAATTCAAGGAAATGTACAGTATTATACAGAGCCATGATTTCATGGAAGTCCCTTACATCTTATATAGCGGCAAGTGAAACAGCAAACCTGGTTTTCAAAAAACAAAACAAATGAAGCAACACCTTCAGACGCACATCTCCTCCATATGACCGACTTGTGTAACTAATAGAACGCACACAAATCAAATCAAATCAAATGGTATTGGTCACATGCACCTGTTTATAGCAGATGTTTTTGCTGGTGTAGCGAAACGCTTGTGTTTCTAGCTCCGACAGTGCAGTAATATCTAACAAGTAATGTCTAACAATTTCACAACAATACACAGACATCTAAGTTAAGTAAAACTCAAGAATTAAGGAATGTAAAAATGTTAGGACGAGCAATGTCAGAGCGGCAGAGACTAAGATACAGTAGAATAGTATAGAATACAGTATATACATATGAGATGAGTATTACATAGACTAAGATACAGTAGAATAGTATTGAATACAGTATATACATATGAGATGAGTAATACATAGACTAAGATACAGTAGAATAGCATAGAATACAGTATATTCATATGAGTAATACATAGACTAAGATACAGTAGAATAGTATAGAATACAGTATATACATATGAGATGAGTAATACATAGACTAAGATACAGTAGAATAGTATAGAATACAGTATATACATATGAGATGAGTAATACATAGACAGATACAGTAGAATAGTATAGAATACAGTATATACATATGAGATGAGTAATACATAGACTAAGATACAGTAGAATAGTATAGAATACAGTATATACATATGAGATGAGTAATACATAGACTAAGATACAGTAGAATAGTATAGAATACAATATATACATCTGAGATGAGTAATACATAGACAGATACAGTAGAATAGTATAGAATACAGTATATACATATGAGATGAGTAATACATAGACTAAGATACAGTAGAATAGTATAGAATACAGTATATACATATGAGATGAGTAATACATAGACAGATACAGTAGAATAGTATAGAATACAGTATATACATATGAGATGAGTAATGAGGCAGGTAGCCTAGTGGTTAGAGTGGAGGGGCTGCAGGTAGACTAGTGGTTAGAGTGGAGGGGCTGCAGGTAGCTTATTGGTTAGAGTGGAGGGATGGCAGGTAGCCTAGTGGTTAGAGTGGAGGGGCTGCAGGTAGCTTATTGGTTAGAGTGGAGGGATGGCAGGTAGCCTAGTGGTTAGAGTGGAGGGATGGCAGGTAGCCTAGTGGGTAGAGT
>NC_138296.1:2247500-2250000 GCF_965601325.2 Salmo salar | reverse complement strand
ACATGAACCCTGTAATCAGTTCAAAGGAAGTGGGGATTTTTTTAATCAAGAATCTCTCCTCTCCTGTGTTTTTTTATGACCCAGTTTTCAATAGACATCTGCTTTACACACAAACACACACACACACCACATACAGGATGACACCTCCTCCTAGGGATAAGAGAGGAATGGAGAGAACAAACGGGAGAGGAGAGGTGGAGATAGAGTAGAAAAGGCATGTGGAACGGATGGGAGAGAGAAGGAGGGATGGGGTTGGTGGAAAGAGGAAAGAAAGAGGGGACAGGAGAGGAGGGAAGACAAGCTCTCTCTCTCTCTCTCTCTCTCTCTCTGCATATTAGTTACATCTCCTCCAATGTTCTCATTATCTATCTGGAATGCAAAGCTGTGTAGTACATCATCAGACCTGTGAAAATGTGTGTAGAACATCATCAGAGCTGTGAAAAGCTGTGTAAAACATCATCAGAGCTGTGAAAAGCTGTGTAGTACTTCATCTGACCTGTGAAAAGGTGTGGAGAACATCATCAGACCTGACTAAAGCTGTGTAGAACATCATCTGACCTGTGAAAAGCTGTGTAGAACATCATCAGACCTGACTAAAGCTGTGTAGAACATCATCTGACCTGTGAAAAGCTGTGTAGTACTTCATCTTGACCTGTGAAAAGCTGTGTAGAACATCATCAGACCTGTGAAAAGCTGTGTAGAACATCATCTGAGCTGTGAAAAGCTGTGTAGAACATCATCAGACTTGTGAAAAGATGTGTAGAACATCATCAGACCTGTGAAAAGCTTTGTAGAACATCATCAGAGCTGTGAAAAGCTGTGTAGAATATCATCAGAACTGTGAAAAGCTGTGTAGAACATCATCAGACCTGTGAAAAGCTGTGTAGAACATCATCAGAGCTGTGAAAAGCTGTGTAGAATATCATCAGAACTGTGAAAAGCTGTGTAGAACATCATCAGACCTGTGAAAAGCTGTGTAGAACATCATCTGACCTGTGAAAAGCTGTGTAGAACATCATCAGAGCTGTGAACAGATCATTTCCAAAGTGTGTTTATTTCCACAGTCTTCCTCTCACCGAGCTTGCACAACACGCCGTCAGAATCGACCAGATATCTGATTCCCGTCCAGCTGTCGCTTCTCCAACCTTCTCTCCATGTCCTCCCATCGCCGCAGCCTCGCTACTCGCCCGCCATTCCCAAAAATAGCAGTTTGAACCAGATAAATAGGGCCTCTCAACCCACTTTGCTGTCCTAACGTTGTCGTATGGTATTCACTCGCAAAAAAAACCAACCTCTCCCGATCTTCTTCTTCTTCTGTGGTATTATGAGGTCACAAACAAACGTGAGCTGCGACGTTCACGGTCCGCAGCTCAAATTAACCATAAATATCACAGTAACCAATATCCAGGAAGCACAAACTATTCAACAACAGAAAGCTCTTCTATAAACAAATTATACTCTTGAATTAACGCAACAATTCACAAGTTTCAGACTGTTAAAGGGTTTATTTTGTCGACTGTAGGCTAAACGTAAACATTTTAGCTTCAAGACAAAAAAAGCACAGAGTTGCTAACAGCGCGTGTTCGTCAAGTAACGTTAGCCCGTTCAAAAAATGAACGATTACCCATCACACCCCTCTCATACTGAATATAAAGTACAGTAGTCTTACCGTACAACATGACAACAAACCAGGCTTCATTTTGATAAAGATCACGCAAATCAAATCAAATTGTATTAGAATACAACAGGTGTAGTAGACCTTACAGTGAAATGCTGAATACAACAGGTGTAGTAGACCCTCACAGTGAAATGCTGAATACAACAGGTGTAGACCTTAACAGTGAAATGCTTCGGAATACCCCAACAGCCTGTAGACCTTAACAGTGAAATGCTGGAATACAACAGGTGTAGTAGACCTTAACAGTGAAATGCTGAATACAACAGGTGTAGTAGACCTTCACAGTGAAATGCTGAATACAACAGGTGTAGTAGACCTCACAGTGAAATGCTGAATACAACAGGTGTAGTAGACCTTAACAGTGAAATGCTGAATACAACAGGTGTAGTAGACCTTTACAGTGAAATGCTGAATACAACAGGTGTAGTAGACCTTTACAGTGAAATGCTGAATACAACAGGTGTAGTAGACCTTTACAGTGAAATGCTGAATACAACAGGTGTAGTAGACCTTTACAGTGAAATGCTGAATACAACAGGTGTAGTAGACCTTCACAGTGAAATGCTGAACACAACAGGTGTAGTAGACCTTACAGTGAAATGCTGAATACAACAGGTGTAGTAGACCTTCACAGTGAAATGCTGAATACAACAGGTGTAGTAGACCTTCACAGTGAAATGCTGAATACAACAGGTGTAGTAGACCTTCACAGTGAAATGCTTTACCGACGAGCCCCTAACCAACAACGCATCATTACATGTAGTAAACGCAAATTGCGACTGAAAACGTAACACGTTACATTTTATAGTAATATAACATGTC
>NC_138296.1:2215000-2245000 GCF_965601325.2 Salmo salar | reverse complement strand
TGGACATGCCGCGAGATCTAAACCTTCCCGCTAGCCATGATTGGCTGAGATAATAAGTGGGCTGGACATGCCGCGAGATCTAAACCTTTCTCGCTAGCCATGATTGGCTGAGATAATGAGTGGGCTGGACATGCCGCGAGATCTAAACCTTCCCGCTAGCCATGATTGGCTGAGATAATAAGTGGGCTGGACATGCCGCGAGATCTAAACCTTCTCGCTAGCCATGATTGGCTGAGATAATAAGTGGGCTGGACATGCCGCGAGATCTAAACCTTCTCGCTAGCCATGATTGGCTGAGATAGCGAGTGGGCTGGACATGCCGCGAGATCTGAGTGTGCCAGAACGCAGAATAACTGACAAGTTTACCAACGTTCACATGGCCGGCATCAATAAACATTTGCAAAAAAAAAGTTATTAAATTGTTTCCAGCAGCAAAGTTGCAGTCACCAACACTATGGATAACATGAAAGCAGCCTAACCAGCTCTGCTAGGGAGAGTAAAATGGTCAGAGTGAGGTGTTCTCTCATTATGTGTCTGGAAGTAGTTAGCAAGCTAGCCAACGTTAGTCAGCCAGCTAAATTGGGTGCTTGACTGCTGTAGGTCAGAACGCTCGGATCAACCCTACTCCCCAACCAGAGAGTCCAGCGTGCATTCTGAACGCTCCGAGAGAGCGAACACACCCGTAGTTTATAAACCAGCCATTCGTTTAGAAAATATTTGGTTGTTTAGTACATGGCCTGACATGTGAATCCTTAAAGAGATGGGTGGAGCTAAAGCTGAAGAAGGTGTGAACGATGCTGAGTGGGTGTAGACGAAGAAGAGCTGGGAAATTCAAGATGTGCAAGCAGCATAGAAATCACTAGTTCCTGCAAAGAAGCTGGGAAATTCAAGATGTGCAGCAGCATAGATGGCAGGGAACCCCCTCACACGGTAAAAATGGATTTATTTATTTTTTTCTAAATGTTCTCTTGTGTTTGTAGAAGCACCTGCAACTGGAGACCAACATCGATAAGACAACTGGAGACCAACAGTGATAAGACAACTGGAGACCAACAGTGATACGACAACTGGAGACCAACAGTGATAAGACAACTGGAGATCAACAGTGATAAGACAACTGGAGACCAACAGTGATACGACAACTGGAGACCAACAGTGATAAGACAACTGGAGACCAACAGTGATAAGACAACTGGAGACCAACATCGATAAGAGAACTGGAGACCAACAGTGATAAGACAACTGGAGACCAACATCGATAAGACAACTGGAGACCAACAGTGATAAGACAACTGGAGACCAACATCGATAAGACAACTGGAGACCAACAGTGATAAGACAACTGGAGACCAACAGTAATAAGACAACTGGAGACCAACAGTGATAAGACAAATGGAGACCAACAGTGATAAGACAACTGAATACCAACAGTAATAAGACAACTGGAGACCAACAGTGATAAGACAACTGGAGACCAACAGTGATAAGACAACTGGAGACCAACAGTAATAAGACAACGGAAGACCAACATTGATAAGACAACTGGAGACCAACAGTGATAAGACAACTGGAGAACAACAGTGATAAGACAACTGGAGACCAACAGTAATAAGACAACTGGAGACCAACATCGATAAGACAACTGGAGACCAACAGTGATAAGACAACTGGACACCAACAGTGATAAGACAACTGGAGACCAACATTGATAAGACAACTGGAGACCAACAGTGATAAGACAACTGGAGACCAACAGTGATAAGACAACTGGAGACCAACATTGATAAGACAACTGGAGACCAACAGTGATAAGACAACTGGAGACCAACAGTGATAAGACAATTGGAGACCAACAGTGATAAGACAACTGGAGACCAACAGTGATAAGACAACTGGAGACCAACAGTGATAAGACAACTGGAGACCAACATTGATAAGACAACTGGAGACCAACAGTGATAAGACAACTGGAGACCAACATCGATAAGACAACATAGACCAACATCGATAAGAACGCTGGAGACCAACAGTGATAAGACAACTGGAGACCAACATCGATAAGAAAGCTGGAGACCAACAGTGATAAGACAACTGGAGACCAACAGTGATAAGACAACTGGAGACCAACATCGATAAGACAACTGGAGACCAACAGTGATAAGACAACTGGAGACCAACAGTGATAAGACAACTGGAGACCAACAGTGATAAGACAAATGGAGACCAACAGTGATAAGACAACTGGATACCAACAGTAATAAGACAACTGGAGACCAACAGTGATAAGACAACTGGAGACCAACAGTAATAAGACAACGGAAGACCAACATTGATAAGACAACTGGAGACCAACAGTGATAAGACAACTGGAGACCAACAGTAATAAGACAACTGGAGACCAACATCGATAAGACAACTGGAGACCAACAGTGATAAGACAACTGGAGACCAACAGTGATAAGACAACTGGAGAACAACAGTGATAAGACAACGGGAGACCAAGAGTAATAAGACAACTGGAGACCAACATTGATAAGAAAACTGGAGACCAACAGTGATAAGAAGACAACTGGAGACCAACAGTGATAAGACAACTGGAGACCAACATCGATAAGACAACTGGAGACCGACATCGATAAGACAACTGGAGACCGACATCGATAAGACAACTGGAGACCAACATCGATAAGACAACTGGAGACCAACAGTGATAAGACAACTGGAGACCAACAGTGATAAGACAACTGGAGACCAACATCGATAAGTCAACTGGACACCAACAGTGATAAGACAACTGGAGACCAACAGTGATAAGACAACTGGAGACCAACAGTGATAAGACAATTGGAGAACTACAGTGATAAGACAACTGGAGACCAACAGTAATAAGACAACTGGAGACCAACATTGATAAGACAACTGGAGACCAACAGTGATAAGAAGACAACTGGAGACCAACAGTGATAAGACAACTGGAGACCAACAGTGATAAGACAACTGGAGACCAACAGTGATAAGACAACTGGAGACCAACATCGATAAGACAACTGGAGACCAACAGTGATAAGTCAACTGGAGACCAACATCGATAAGACAACTGGAGACCAACAGTGATAAGACAACTGGAGACCAACATTGATAAGACAACTGGAGACCAACAGTGATAAGAAGACATCTGGAGACCAACAGTGATAAGACAACTGGAGACCAACATCGATAAGACAACTGGAGACCGACATCGATAAGACAACTGGAGACCGACATCGATAAGACAACTGGAGACCAACAGTGATAAGACAACTGGAGACCAACAGTAATAAGACAACTGGAGACCAACATTGATAAGACAACTGGAGACCAACAGTGATAAGAAGACATCTGGAGACCAACAGTGATAAGACAACTGGAGACCAACATCGATAAGACAACTGGAGACCGACATCGATAAGACAACTGGAGACCGACATCGATAAGACAACTGGAGACCAACATCGATAAGACAACTGGAGACCAACATCGATAAGACAACTGGAGACCAACAGTGATAAGACAACTGGAGACCAACAGTGATAAGACAACTGGAGACCAACAGTGATAAGACAACTGGTGACCAACAGTGATAAGACAACTGGAAACCAAAAGTGATAAGACAACTGGAGACCAACATCGATAAGACAACTGGACACCAACAGTGATAAGACAACTGGAGACCAACATTGATAAGACAACTGGAGACCAACAGTGATAAGACAACTGGAGACCAACAGTGATAAGACAACTGGAGACCAACATCGATAAGTCAACTGGACACCAACAGTGATAAGACAACTGGAGACCAACAGTGATAAGACAACTGGAGACCAACAGTGATAAGACAATTGGAGAACTACAGTGATAAGACAACTGGAGACCAACAGTAATAAGACAACTGGAGACCAACATTGATAAGACAACTGGAGACCAACAGTGATAAGAAGACAACTGGAGACCAACAGTGATAAGACAACTGGAGACCAACAGTGATAAGACAACTGGAGACCAACAGTGATAAGACAACTGGAGACCAAAATCGATAAGACAACTGGAGACCAACAGTGATAAGACAACTGGAGACCAACATCGATAAGACAACTGGAGACCAACAGTGATAAGACAACTGGAGACCAACAGTGATAAGACAACTGGAGAACAACAGTGATAAGACAACTGGAGACCAACAGTAATAAGACAACTGGAGACCAACAGTGATAAGACAACTGGAGACCAACAGTGATAAGACAACTGGAGACCAACAGTGATAAGACAACTGGAGACCAACATCGATAAGACAACTGGAGACCAACAGTGATAAGACAACTGGAGACCAACATCGATAAGACAACTGGAGACCAACATCGATAAGACAACTGGAGACCAACAGTGACAAGATAAGACAACTGGAGACCAACAGTGATAAGACAACTGGAGACCAACAGTGATAAGACAACTGGAGACCAACAGTGATAAGACAACTGGAGACCAACAGTGATAAGACAACTGGATAAGACAACTGGAGACCAACAGTGATAAGACAACTGGAGACCAACAGTGATAAGACAACTGGAGACCAACAGTGATAAGACAACTGGAGACCAACATCGATAAGACAACTGGAGACCAACAGTGATAAGACAACTGGAGACCAACAGTGATAAGACATCTGGAGACCAACATTGATAAGACAACTGGAGACCAACAGTGATAAGACAACTGGAGACCGACAGTCGATAAGACAACTGGAGACCAACAGTCGATAAGACAACTGGAGACCAACATCGATAAGACAACTGGAGACCAACAGTGATAAGACAACTGGAGACCAACAGTGATAAGACAACTGGAGACCAACAGTGATAAGACAACTGGAGACCAACAGTGATAAGACAACTGGAGACCAACAGTGATAAGACAACTGGAGACCAACAGTGATAAGACAACTGGAGACCAACAGTGATAAGACAACTGGAGACCAACAGTGATAAGACAACTGGAGACCAACAGTGATAAGACAACTGGAGACCAACAGTGATAAGACAACTGGAGACCAACATTGATAAGACAACTGGAGACCAACAGTGATAAGACAACTGGAGACCAACAGTGATAAGACAACTGGAGACCAACAGTGATAAGACAACTGGAGACCAACATCGATAAGACAACTGGAGACCAACAGTGATAAGACAACTGGAGACCAACAGTGATAAGACAACTGGAGACCAACAGTGATAAGACAACTGGAGACCAACAGTGATAAGACAACTGGAGACCAACAGTGATAAGACAACTGGAGACCAACAGTGATAAGACAACTGGAGACCAACATTGATAAGACAACTGGAGACCAACAGTGATAAGACAACTGGAGACCAACAGTGATAAGACAACTGGAGACCAACAGTGATAAGACAACTGGAGACCAACATTGATAAGACAACTGGAGACCAACAGTGATAAGACAACTGGAGACCAACAGTGATAAGACAACTGGAGACCAACAGTGATAAGACAACTGGAGACCAACAGTGATAAGACAACTGGAGACCAACATTGATAAGACAACTGGAGACCAACAGTGATAAGACAACTGGAGACCAACAGTGATAAGACAACTGGTGACCAACAGTGATAAGACAACTGGAAACCAAAAGTGATAAGACAACTGGAGACCAACATCGATAAGACAACTGGACACCAACAGTGATAAGACAACTGGAGACCAACAGTGATAAGACAACTGGAGACCAACAGTGATAAGACAACTGGAGACCAACAGTGATAAGACAACTGGAGACCAACATCGATAAGTCAACTGGACACCAACAGTGATAAGACAACTGGAGACCAACAGTGATAAGACAACTGGAGACCAACAGTGATAAGACAACTGGAGACCAACAGTGATAAGACAACTGGAGACCAACAGTGATAAGACAACTGGAGACCAACAGTGATAAGACAACTGGAGACCAACAGTGATAAGAAGACAACTGGAGACCAACAGTGATAAGACAACTGGAGACCAACAGTGATAAGACAACTGGAGACCAACAGTGATAAGACAACTGGAGACCAACATTGATAAGACAACTGGAGACCAACAGTGATAAGACAACTGGAGACCAACAGTGATAAGACAACTGGAGACCAACAGTGATAAGACAACTGGAGACCAACAGTGATAAGACAACTGGAGACCAACAGTGATAAGACAACTGGAGACCAACAGTGATAAGACAACTGGAGACCAACAGTGATAAGACAACTGGAGACCAACATCGATAAGACAACTGGAGACCAACAGTGATAAGACAACTGGAGACCAACAGTGATAAGACAACTGGAGACCAACAGTGATAAGACAACTGGAGACCAACAGTGATAAGACAACTGGAGACCAACAGTGATAAGACAACTGGAGACCAACAGTGATAAGACAACTGGAGACCAACAGTGATAAGACAACTGGAGACCAACAGTGATAAGACAACTGGAGACCAACATTGATAAGACAACTGGAGACCAACATTGATAAGACAACTGGAGACCAACAGTGATAAGACAACTGGAGACCAACAGTGATAAGACAACTGGAGACCAACATCGATAAGACAACTGGAGACCAACAGTGATAAGACAACTGGAGACCAACAGTGATAAGACAACTGGAGACCAACAGTGATAAGACAACTGGAGACCAACAGTGATAAGACAACTGGAGACCAACAGTAATAAGACAACTGGAGACCAACATTGATAAGACAACTGGAGACCAACAGTGATAAGACAACTGGAGACCAACAGTGATAAGACAACTGGAGACCAACAGTGATAAGACAACTGGAGACCAACATCGATAAGACAACTGGAGACCAACAGTGATAAGACAACTGGAGACCAACAGTGATAAGACAACTGGAGACCAACAGTGATAAGACAACTGGAGACCAACAGTGATAAGACAACTGGAGACCAACAGTGATAAGACAACTGGAGACCAACAGTGATAAGACAACTGGAGACCAACAGTGATAAGACAACTGGAGACCAACAGTAATAAGACAACTGGAGACCAACAGTGATAAGACAACTGGAGACCAACAGTGATAAGACAACTGGAGACCAACAGTGATAAGACAACTGGAGACCAACATTGATAAGACAACTGGAGACCAACAGTGATAAGACAACTGGAGACCAACAGTGATAAGACAACTGGAGACCAACAGTGATAAGACAACTGGAGACCAACAGTGATAAGACAACTGGAGACCAACAGTGATAAGACAACTGGAGACCAACAGTGATAAGACAACTGGAGACCAACAGTGATAAGACAACTGGAGACCAACAGTGATAAGACAACTGGAGACCAACAGTGATAAGACAACTGGAGACCAACATCGATAAGACAACTGGAGACCAACAGTGATAAGACAACTGGAGACCAACAGTGATAAGACAACTGGAGACCAACAGTGATAAGACAACTGGAGACCAACAGTGATAAGACAACTGGAGACCAACAGTGATAAGACAACTGGAGACCAACATTGATAAGACAACTGGAGACCAACAGTGATAAGACAACTGGAGACCAACAGTGATAAGACAACTGGAGACCAACAGTGATAAGACAACTGGAGACCAACAGTGATAAGACAACTGGAGACCAACAGTGATAAGACAACTGGAGACCAACAGTGATAAGACAACTGGAGACCAACAGTGATAAGACAACTGGAGACCAACAGTGATAAGACAACTGGAGACCAACAGTGATAAGACAACTGGAGACCAACAGTGATAAGACAACTGGAGACCAACAGTGATAAGACAACTGGAGACCAACAGTGATAAGACAACTGGAGACCAACAGTGATAAGACAACTGGAGACCAACAGTGATAAGACAACTGGAGACCAACAGTAATAAGACAACTGGAGACCAACATTGATAAGACAACTGGAGACCAACAGTGATAAGACAACTGGAGACCAACAGTGATAAGACAACTGGAGACCAACATTGTTAAGACAACTGGAGACCAACATCGATAAGACAACTGGAGACCAACAGTGATAAGACAACTGGAGACCAACATCGATAAGTCAACTGGAGACCAACAGCGATAAGACAACTGGAGACCAACAGTGATAAGACAACTGGAGACCAACAGTGATAAGACAACTGGAGACCAACAGTGATAAGACAACTGGAGACCAACAGTGATAAGACAACTGGAGACCAACAGTGATAAGACAACTGGAGACCAACAGTGATAAGAAGACAACTGGAGACCAACAGTGATAAGACAACTGGAGACCAACATCGATAAGACAACTGGAGACCAACAGTGATAAGACAACTGGAGACCAACAGTCGATAAGACAACTGGAGACCAACAGTGATAAGACAACTGGAGACCAACAGTGATAAGACAACTGGAGAACAACAGTGATAAGACAACTGGAGACCAACAGTGATAAGACAACTGGAGACCAACATTGATAAGACAACTGGAGACCAACAGTGATAAGAAGACAACTGGAGACCAACAGTGATAAGACAACTGGAGACCAACATCGATAAGACAACTGGAGACCGACATCGATAAGACAACTGGAGACCGACATCGATAAGACAACTGGAGACCAACATCGATAAGACAACTGGAGACCAACATCCATAAGACAACTGGAGACCAACAGTGATAAGACAACTGGAGACCAACAGTGATAAGACAACTGGAGACCAACAGTGATAAGACAACTGGTGACCAACAGTGATAAGACAACTGGAAACCAAAAGTGATAAGACAACTGGAGACCAACAGTGATAAGACAACTGGAGACCAACAGTAATAAGACAACTGGAGACCAACAGTAATAAGACAACTGGAGACCAACATTGATAAGACAACTGGAGACCAACAGTGATAAGACAACTGGAGACCAACAGTGATAAGACAACTGGAGACCAACATTGATAAGACAACTGGAGACCAACAGTGATAAGGACAACTGGAGACCAACAGTGATAAGACAACTGGAGACCAACATCGATAAGACAACTGGAGACCGACACGAGCTGGGACCGACATCGAAGACAACTGGAGACCACCGAGCACGGGCCCTCGATAAGACAACTGGAGACCAACAGTGATAAGACAACTGGAGACCAACAGTGATAAGACAACTGGAGACCAACAGTGATAAGACAACTGGTGACCAACAGTGATAAGACAACTGGAGACCAAAAGTGATAAGACAACTGGAGACCAACAGTCGATAAGACAACTGGAGACCAACAGTGATAAGACAACTGGAGACCAACATTGATAAGACAACTGGAGACCAACAGTGATAAGACAACTGGAGACCAACAGTGATAAGACAACTGGAGACCAACATCGATAAGTCAACTGGAGACCAACAGTGATAAGACAACTGGAGACCAACAGTGATAAGACAACTGGAGACCAACAGTGATAAGACAACTGGAGACCAACAGTGATAAGACAACTGGAGACCAACAGTAATAAGACAACTGGAGACCAACATTGATAAGACAACTGGAGACCAACAGTGATAAGAAGACAACTGGAGACCAACAGTGATAAGACAACTGGAGACCAACAGTGATAAGACAACTGGAGACCAACAGTGATAAGACAACTGGAGACCAACATCGATAAGACAACTGGAGACCAACAGTGATAAGACAACTGGAGACCAACATCGATAAGACAACTGGAGACCAACAGTGATAAGACAACTGGAGACCAACAGTGATAAGACAACTGGAGAACAACAGTGATAAGACAACTGGAGACCAACAGTAATAAGACAACTGGAGACCAACATTGATAAGACAACTGGAGACCAACAGTGATAAGACAACTGGAGACCAACAGTGATAAGACAACTGGAGACCAACAGTGATAAGACAACTGGAGACCAACAGTGATAAGACAACTGGAGACCAACATGATAAGACAACTGGAGACCAACATGATAAGACAACTGGAGACCAACAGTGATAAGACAACTGGAGACCAACAGTGATAAGACAACTGGAGACCAACAGTGATAAGACAACTGGAGACCAACAGTGATAAGACAACTGGAGACCAACAGTGATAAGACAACTGGAGACCAACAGTGATAAGACAACTGGAGACCAACAGTGATAAGACAACTGGAGACCAACAGTGATAAGACAACTGGAGACCAACAGTGATAAGACAACTGGAGACCAACAGTGATAAGACAACTGGAGACCAACAGTGATAAGACAACTGGAGACCAACAGTGATAAGACAACTGGAGACCAACAGTGATAAGACAACTGGAGACCAACATCGATAAGACAACTGGAGACCAACAGTGATAAGACAACTGGAGACCAACAGTCGATAAGACAACTGGAGACCAACAGTGATAAGACAACTGGAGACCAACAGTGATAAGACAACTGGAGACCAACAGTGATAAGACAACTGGAGACCAACAGTGATAAGACAACTGGAGACCAACAGTGATAAGACAACTGGAGACCAACAGTGATAAGACAACTGGAGACCAACAGTGATAAGACAACTGGAGACCAACAGTGATAAGACAACTGGAGACCAACATTGATAAGACAACTGGAGACCAACAGTGATAAGACAACTGGAGACCAACAGTGATAAGACAACTGGAGACCAACAGTGATAAGACAACTGGAGACCAACAGTGATAAGACAACTGGAGACCAACAGTGATAAGACAACTGGAGACCAACAGTGATAAGACAACTGGAGACCAACAGTGATAAGACAACTGGAGACCAACAGTGATAAGACAACTGGAGACCAACAGTGATAAGACAACTGGAGACCAACAGTGATAAGACAACTGGAGACCAACAGTGATAAGACAACTGGAGACCAACAGTGATAAGACAACTGGAGACCAACAGTGATAAGACAACTGGAGACCAACATTGATAAGACAACTGGAGACCAACAGTGATAAGACAACTGGAGACCAACAGTGATAAGACAACTGGAGACCAACAGTGATAAGACAACTGGAGACCAACAGTGATAAGACAACTGGAGACCAACAGTGATAAGACAACTGGAGACCAACAGTGATAAGACAACTGGAGACCAACAGTGATAAGACAACTGGAGACCAACAGTGATAAGACAACTGGAGACCAACAGTGATAAGACAACTGGAGACCAACAGTGATAAGACAACTGGAGACCAACAGTGATAAGACAACTGGAGACCAACAGTGATAAGACAACTGGAGACCAACAGTGATAAGACAACTGGAGACCAACAGTGATAAGACAACTGGAGACCAACATCGATAAGACAACTGGAGACCAACATCGATAAGACAACTGGAGACCAACATCGATAAGACAACTGGAGACCAACAGTGATAAGACAACTGGAGACCAACAGTGATAAGACAACTGGAGACCAACAGTGATAAGACAACTGGAGACCAACAGTGATAAGACAACTGGAGACCAACAGTGATAAGACAACTGGAGACCAACAGTGATAAGACAACTGGAGACCAACAGTGATAAGACAACTGGAGACCAACAGTGATAAGACAACTGGAGACCAACAGTGATAAGACAACTGGAGACCAACAGTGATAAGACAACTGGAGACCAACAGTGATAAGACAACTGGAGACCAACATTGATAAGACAACTGGAGACCAACAGTGATAAGACAACTGGAGACCAACAGTGATAAGACAACTGGAGACCAACATCGATAAGACAACTGGAGACCAACAGTGATAAGACAACTGGAGACCAACAGTGATAAGACAACTGGAGACCAACAGTGATAAGACAACTGGAGACCAACAGTGATAAGACAACTGGAGACCAACAGTGATAAGACAACTGGAGACCAACAGTGATAAGACAACTGGAGACCAACATCGATAAGACAACTGGAGACCAACAGTGATAAGACAACTGGAGACCAACATTGATAAGACAACTGGAGACCAACAGTGATAAGACAACTGGAGACCAACAGTGATAAGACAACTGGAGACCAACAGTGATAAGACAACTGGAGACCAACAGTGATAAGAAGACAACTGGAGACCAACAGTGATAAGACAACTGGAGACCAACAGTGATAAGACAACTGGAGACCAACATCGATAAGACAACTGGAGACCAACAGTGATAAGACAACTGGAGACCAACAGTGATAAGACAACTGGAGACCAACAGTGATAAGACAACTGGAGACCAACAGTGATAAGACAACTGGAGACCAACAGTGATAAGACAACTGGAGACCAACAGTGATAAGACAACTGGAGACCAACAGTGATAAGACAACTGGAGACCAACAGTGATAAGACAACTGGAGACCAACAGTGATAAGACAACTGGAGACCAACAGTGATAAGACAACTGGAGACCAACAGTGATAAGACAACTGGAGACCAACAGTGATAAGACAACTGGAGACCAACATTGATAAGACAACTGGAGACCAACAGTGATAAGACAACTGGAGACCAACAGTGATAAGACAACTGGAGACCAACAGTGATAAGACAACTGGAGACCAACAGTGATAAGACAACTGGAGACCAACAGTGATAAGACAACTGGAGACCAACAGTGATAAGACAACTGGAGACCAACAGTGATAAGACAACTGGAGACCAACAGTGATAAGACAACTGGAGACCAACAGTGATAAGACAACTGGAGACCAACATTGATAAGACAACTGGAGACCAACAGTGATAAGACAACTGGAGACCAACAGTGATAAGACAACTGGAGACCAACAGTGATAAGACAACTGGAGACCAACAGTGATAAGACAACTGGAGACCAACAGTGATAAGACAACTGGAGACCAACAGTGATAAGACAACTGGAGACCAACAGTGATAAGACAACTGGAGACCAACAGTGATAAGACAACTGGAGACCGACATCGATAAGAAAACTGGAGACCGACATCGATAAGACAACTGGAGACCAACATCGATAAGACAACTGGAGACCAACATCGATAAGACAACTGGAGACCAACAGTGATAAGACAACTGGAGACCAACAGTGATAAGACAACTGGAGACCAACAGTGATAAGACAACTGGAGACCAACAGTGATAAGACAACTGGAGACCAACAGTGATAAGACAACTGGAGACCAACAGTAATAAGACAACTGGAGACCAAAAGTGATAAGACAACTGGAGACCAACAGTGATAAGACAACTGGAGACCAACAGTAATAAGACAACTGGAGACCAACATTGATAAGACAACTGGAGACCAACAGTGATAAGACAACTGGAGACCAACAGTGATAAGACAACTGGAGACCAACATTGTTAAGACAACTGGAGACCAACATCGATAAGACAACTGGAGACCAACAGTGATAAGACAACTGGAGACCAACATCGATAAGTCAACTGGACACCAACAGTGATAAGACAACTGGAGACCAACAGTGATAAGACAACTGGAGACCAACAGTGATAAGACAACTGGAGACCAACAGTGATAAGACAACTGGAGACCAACATCGATAAGACAACTGGAGACCAACAGTGATAAGACAACTGGAGACCAACATCGATGAGACAACTGGAGACCAACAGTGATAAGACAACTGGAGACCAACATTGATAAGACAACTGGAGACCAACAGTGATAAGAAGACAACTGGAGACCAACAGTGATAAGACAACTGGAGACCAACATTGATAAGACAACTGGAGACCAACAGTGATAAGAAGACAACTGGAGACCAACAGTGATAAGACAACTGGAGACCAACAGTGATAAGACAACTGGAGAACAACATTGATAAGACAACTGGAGACCAACAGTCGATAAGACAACTGGAGACCAACAGTGATAAGACAACTGGAGACCAACAGTGATAAGACAACTGGAGACCAACAGTGATAAGACAACTGGAGACCAACAGTGATAAGACAACTGGAGACCAACAGTGATAAGACAACTGGAGACCAACAGTGATAAGACAACTGGAGACCAACAGTGATAAGACAACTGGAGACCAACAGTGATAAGACAACTGGAGACCAACAGTAATAAGACAACTGGAGACCAACATTGATAAGACAACTGGAGACCAACAGTGATAAGACAAGTGGAGGACAACAGTGTTAAGACAACTGGAGACCAACATTGATAAGACAACTGGAGACCAACAGTGATAAGAAGACAACTGGAGACCAACAGTGATAAGACAACTGGAGACCAACAGTGATAAGACAACTGGAGACCAACAGTGATAAGACAACTGGAGACCAACATCGATAAGACAACTGGAGACCAACATCGATAAGACAACTGGAGACCAACAGTGATAAGACAACTGGAGACCAACAGTGATAAGACAACTGGAGACCAACAGTGATAAGACAACTGGAGAACAACAGTGATAAGACAACTGGAGACCAACATTGATAAGACAACTGGAGACCAACAGTGATAAGAAGACAACTGGAGACCAACAGTGATAAGACAACTGGAGACCAACAGTGATAAGACAACTGGAGACCAACAGTGATAAGACAACTGGAGACCAACAGTAATAAGACAACTGGAGACCAACATTGATAAGACAACTGGAGACCAACAGTGATAAGACAACTGGAGAACAACAGTGATAAGACAACTGGAGACCAACAGTGATAAGACAACTGGAGACCAACATCGATAAGACAACTGGACACCAACAGTGATAAGACAACTGGAGACCAACATTGATAAGACAACTGGAGACCAACAGTGATAAGACAACTGGAGACCAACAGTGATAAGACAACTGGAGACCAACAGTGATAAGACAACTGGAGACCAACAGTGATAAGACAACTGGAGATCAACATTGATAAAACAACTGGAGACCAACAGTGATAAGAAGACAACTGGAGACCAACAGTGATAAGACAACTGGAGACCGACATCGATAAGAAAACTGGAGACCGACATCGATAAGACAACTGGAGACCAACATCGATAAGACAACTGGAGACCAACATCGATAAGACAACTGGAGACCAACAGTGATAAGACAACTGGAGACCAACAGTGATAAGACAACTGGAGACCAACAGTGATAAGACAACTGGAGACCAACAGTGATAAGACAACTGGAGACCAACAGTGATAAGACAACTGGAGACCAACAGTAATAAGACAACTGGAGACCAAAAGTGATAAGACAACTGGAGACCAACAGTGATAAGACAACTGGAGACCAACAGTAATAAGACAACTGGAGACCAACATTGATAAGACAACTGGAGACCAACAGTGATAAGACAACTGGAGACCAACAGTGATAAGACAACTGGAGACCAACATTGTTAAGACAACTGGAGACCAACATCGATAAGACAACTGGAGACCAACAGTGATAAGACAACTGGAGACCAACATCGATAAGTCAACTGGACACCAACAGTGATAAGACAACTGGAGACCAACAGTAATAAGACAACTGGAGACCAACATTGATAAGACAACTGGAGACCAACAGTGATAAGAAGACAACTGGAGACCAACAGTGATAAGACAACTGGAGACCAACAGTGATAAGACAACTGGAGACCAACAGTGATAAGACAACTGGAGACCAACATCGATAAGACAACTGGAGACCAACAGTGATAAGACAACTGGAGACCAACATCGATGAGACAACTGGAGACCAACAGTGATAAGACAACTGGAGAACAACAGTGATAAGACAACTGGAGACCAACAGTAATAAGACAACTGGAGACCAACATTGATAAGACAACTGGAGACCAACAGTGATAAGAAGACAACTGGAGACCAACAGTGATAAGACAACTGGAGACCAACAGTGATAAGAAGACAACTGGAGAACAACAGTGATAAGACAACTGGAGAACAACATTGATAAGACAACCGGAGACCAACATCGATAAGACAACTGGAGACCAAGAGTGATAAGACAACTGGAGACCAACAGTGATAAGACAACTGGAGACCAACAGTGATAAGACAAATGGAGACCAACATCGATAAGTCAACTGGACACCAACAGTGATAAGACAACTGGAGACCAACAGTGATAAGACAACTGGAGACCAACAGTGATAAGACAACTGGAGACCAACAGTGATAAGACAACTGGAGACCAACAGTGATAAGACAACTGGAGACCAACATCGATAAGACAACTGGAGACCAACAGTGATAAGACAACTGGAGACCAACAGTAATAAGACAACTGGAGACCAACAGTGATAAGACAACTGGAGACCAACATTGATAAGACAACTGGAGACCAACAGTGATAAGACAACTGGAGACCAACATCGATAAGACAACTGGAGACCAACAGTGATAAGACATCTGGAGACCAACATTGATAAGACAACTGGAGACCAACAGTGATAAGACAACTGGAGACCAACAGTGATAAGACAACTGGAGACCAACAGTGATAAGACAACTGGTGACCAACAGTGATAAGACAACTGGAGACCAACAGTGATAAGACAACTGGAGACCAACATTGATAAGACAACTGGAGACCAACAGTGATAAGACAACTGGAGACCAACAGTGATAAGACAACTGGAGACCAACAGTGATAAGACAACTGGAGACCAACATTGATAAGACAACTGGAGACCAACAGTGATAAGACAAGTGGAGGACAACAGTGTTAAGACAACTGGAGACCAACATTGATAAGACAACTGGAGACCAACAGTGATAAGAAGACAACTGGAGACCAACAGTGATAAGACAACTGGAGACCAACAGTGATAAGACAACTGGAGACCAACATCGATAAGACAACTGGAGACCAACATCGATAAGACAACTGGAGACCAACAGTGATAAGACAACTGGAGACCAACAGTGATAAGACAACTGGAGACCAACAGTGATAAGACAACTGGAGAACAACAGTGATAAGACAACTGGAGACCAACATTGATAAGACAACTGGAGACCAACAGTGATAAGAAGACAACTGGAGACCAACAGTGATAAGACAACTGGAGACCAACAGTGATAAGACAACTGGAGACCAACAGTGATAAGACAACTGGAGACCAACAGTAATAAGACAACTGGAGACCAACATTGATAAGACAACTGGAGACCAACAGTGATAAGACAACTGGAGAACAACAGTGATAAGACAACTGGAGACCAACAGTGATAAGACAACTGGAGACCAACATCGATAAGACAACTGGACACCAACAGTGATAAGACAACTGGAGACCAACATTGATAAGACAACTGGAGACCAACAGTGATAAGACAACTGGAGACCAACAGTGATAAGACAACTGGAGACCAACAGTGATAAGACAACTGGAGACCAACAGTGATAAGACAACTGGAGATCAACATTGATAAAACAACTGGAGACCAACAGTGATAAGAAGACAACTGGAGACCAACAGTGATAAGACAACTGGAGACCGACATCGATAAGAAAACTGGAGACCGACATCGATAAGACAACTGGAGACCAACATCGATAAGACAACTGGAGACCAACATCGATAAGACAACTGGAGACCAACAGTGATAAGACAACTGGAGACCAACAGTGATAAGACAACTGGAGACCAACAGTGATAAGACAACTGGAGACCAACAGTGATAAGACAACTGGAGACCAACAGTGATAAGACAACTGGAGACCAACAGTAATAAGACAACTGGAGACCAAAAGTGATAAGACAACTGGAGACCAACAGTGATAAGACAACTGGAGACCAACAGTAATAAGACAACTGGAGACCAACATTGATAAGACAACTGGAGACCAACAGTGATAAGACAACTGGAGACCAACAGTGATAAGACAACTGGAGACCAACATTGTTAAGACAACTGGAGACCAACATCGATAAGACAACTGGAGACCAACAGTGATAAGACAACTGGAGACCAACATCGATAAGTCAACTGGACACCAACAGTGATAAGACAACTGGAGACCAACAGTAATAAGACAACTGGAGACCAACATTGATAAGACAACTGGAGACCAACAGTGATAAGAAGACAACTGGAGACCAACAGTGATAAGACAACTGGAGACCAACAGTGATAAGACAACTGGAGACCAACAGTGATAAGACAACTGGAGACCAACATCGATAAGACAACTGGAGACCAACAGTGATAAGACAACTGGAGACCAACATCGATGAGACAACTGGAGACCAACAGTGATAAGACAACTGGAGAACAACAGTGATAAGACAACTGGAGACCAACAGTAATAAGACAACTGGAGACCAACATTGATAAGACAACTGGAGACCAACAGTGATAAGAAGACAACTGGAGACCAACAGTGATAAGACAACTGGAGACCAACAGTGATAAGAAGACAACTGGAGAACAACAGTGATAAGACAACTGGAGAACAACATTGATAAGACAACCGGAGACCAACATCGATAAGACAACTGGAGACCAAGAGTGATAAGACAACTGGAGACCAACAGTGATAAGACAACTGGAGACCAACAGTGATAAGACAAATGGAGACCAACATCGATAAGTCAACTGGACACCAACAGTGATAAGACAACTGGAGACCAACAGTGATAAGACAACTGGAGACCAACAGTGATAAGACAACTGGAGACCAACAGTGATAAGACAACTGGAGACCAACAGTGATAAGACAACTGGAGACCAACATCGATAAGACAACTGGAGACCAACAGTGATAAGACAACTGGAGACCAACAGTAATAAGACAACTGGAGACCAACAGTGATAAGACAACTGGAGACCAACATTGATAAGACAACTGGAGACCAACAGTGATAAGACAACTGGAGACCAACATCGATAAGACAACTGGAGACCAACAGTGATAAGACATCTGGAGACCAACATTGATAAGACAACTGGAGACCAACAGTGATAAGACAACTGGAGACCAACAGTGATAAGACAACTGGAGACCAACAGTGATAAGACAACTGGAGACCAACAGTGATAAGACAACTGGAGACCAACAGTGATAAGACAACTGGAGACCAACATTGATAAGACAACTGGAGACCAACAGTGATAAGACAACTGGAGACCAACAGTGATAAGACAACTGGAGACCAACAGTGATAAGACAACTGGAGACCAACATTGATAAGACAACTGGAGACCAACAGTCATAAGACAACTGGAGACCAACATCGATAAGACAACTGGAGACCAACATCGATAAGACAGCTGGAGACCAACAGTGATAAGACAACTGGAGACCAACAGTGATAAGACAACTGGAGACCAACAGTGATAAGACAACTGCAGACCAACAGTGATAAGACAACTGGAGACCAACAGTAATAAGACAACTGGAGACCAACATCGATAAGAGAACTGGAGACCAACAGTGATAAGACAACTGGAGACCAACATCGATAAGACAACTGGAGACCAACAGTGATAAGACAACTGGAGACCAACATCGATAAGACAACTGGAGACCAACAGTGATAAGACAACTGGAGACCAACAGTGATAAGACAACTGGAGACCAACAGTGATAAGACAACTGGAGACCAACAGTGATAAGACAACTGGAGACCAACAGTAATAAGACAACTGGAGACCAACAGTGATAAGACAACTGGAGACCAACAGTAATAAGACAACTGGAGACCAACATTGATAAGACAACTGGAGACCAACAGTGATAAGACAAGTGGAGACCAACAGTGATAAGACAACTGGAGACCAACAGTAATAAGACAACTGGAGACCAACAGTGATAAGACAACTGGAGACCAACAGTAATAAGACAACTGGAGACCAACATTGATAAGACAACTGGAGACCAACAGTGATAAGACAAGTGGAGGACAACAGTGTTAAGACAACTGGAGACCAACATTGATAAGACAACTGGAGACCAACAGTGATAAGAAGACAACTGGAGACCAACAGTGATAAGACAACTGGAGACCAACAGTGATAAGACAACTGGAGACCAACAGTGATAAGACAACTGGAGACCAACATCGATAAGACAACTGGAGACCAACATCGATAAGACAACTGGAGACCAACAGTGATAAGACAACTGGAGACCAACAGTGATAAGACAACTGGAGACCAACAGTGATAAGACAACTGGAGAACAACAGTGATAAGACAACTGGATACCAACAGTGATAAGAAGACAACTGGAGACCAACAGTGATAAGAAGACAACTGGAGACCAACAGTGATAAGACAACTGGAGACCAACAGTGATAAGACAACTGGAGACCAACATCGATAAGACAACTGGAGACCAACATCGATAAGACAACTGGAGACCAACAGTGATAAGACAACTGGAGACCAACAGTGATAAGACAACTGGAGACCAACAGTGATAAGACAACTGGAGAACAACAGTGATAAGACAACTGGAGACCAACAGTAATAACACAACTGGAGACCAACATTGATAAGACAACTGGAGACCAACAGTGATAAGAAGACAACTGGAGACCAACAGTGATAAGACAACTGGAGACCAACATTGATAAGACAACTGGAGACCGACATCGATAAGACAACTGGATACCGACATCGATAAGACAACTGGAGACCAACAGTGATAAGACAACTGGAGACCAACAGTGATAAGACAACTGGAGACCAACAGTAATAAGACAACTGGAGACCAACAGTGATAAGACAACTGGAGACCAACAGTAATAAGACAACTGGAGACCAACATTGATAAGACAACTGGAGACCAACAGTGATAGGACAACTGGAGACCAACAGTGATAAGACAACTGGAGACCAACATTGATAAGACAACTGGAGACCAACAGTGATAAGACAACTGGAGACCAACATCGATAAGACAACTGGAGACCAACATTGATAAGACAACTGGAGACCATCATCGATAAGACAACTGGAGACCAACAGTGATAAGACAACTGGAGACCAACAGTGATAAGACAACTGGAGACCAACAGTGATAAGACAACTGGAGACCAACAGTGATAAGACAACTGGAGACCAACATCGATAAGTCAACTGGACACCAACAGTGATAAGACAACTGGAGACCAACAGTGATAAGACAACTGGAGACCAACAGTGATAAGACAACTGGAGACCAACAGTGATAAGACAACTGGAGACCAACATCGATAAGTCAACTGGACACCAACAGTGATAAGACAACTGGAGACCAACAGTGATAAGACAACTGGAGACCAACAGTGATAAGACAACTGGAGACCAACAGTGATAAGACAACTGGAGACCAACATCGATAAGACAACTGGAGACCAACAGTGATAAGACAACTGGAGACCAACATTGATAAGACAACTGGAGACCAACATCGATAAGACAACTGGAGACCAACATCGATAAGATAACTGGAGACCAACATCGATAAGACAACTGGAGACCAACGGTGATAAGACAACTGGAGACCAACGGTGATAAGAAGACAACAGGAGACCAACGGTGATAAGAAGACAACTGGAGACCAACAGTGATAAGACAACTGGAGACCAACAGTGATAAGACAACTGGAGACCAACAGTGATAAGACAACTGGAGACCAACAGTGATAAGATAACTTCCAGAATTGAGAGTGAAGAGAGTATCGCTAATACCATGTTAGTTAAAGAACGGCTGATCGTTTCTAAGTCATAAACTACATTGCTGCGATATTTTTTCAAATATTAATTTTTCGCTCCCTTTTGTCTTTCATGATCTATTCAGCTCTCCTCTCCTCTCTCCTATCATCTCCTCTCCTCTCCTCTCTCCCATCATCTCCTCTCCTCTCCTCTCTTCTCCTCTCCTCTCCTCTCCTCCCCTCTCCTCTCCTCTCCTCCCCTCTCCTCCCCTCCTCCTCTCCACTCCTCTCCTCTCCTCTCCTCTCCTCCCCTCTCCTCCACTCCTCTCCTCTCCTCCCCTCTCCTCCACTCCTCTCCTCTCCTCTCCTCTCCTCCTCCCTCTCCTCTCCTCTCCTCTCCTCTCCTCTCCTCTCCTCTCCTCTCCTCTCCTCTCCTCTCCTCTCTTGTGTCCTGCTCCCAGAGATCAACCAAGTGCTTTTCACCAAGCATGGGCTCAGCGGTGAGGAGAACCATCCCCACTGCAGTATAAACTAGACACTGCCGTCACTATTAGACATTGATATCCCATATGCATTGATCTGTTGTCTCAACACTGGGGCCCCTCAGGGGTGTGAGTGCTTAGTCCGCTCCTGTACTACCAGTTTACCCACGACTGCGTGGCCAAACACGACTCCAACACCATCATAACATATTGCTGACGACACAACGGTGGTAGTAGGCCTGATCACCGACAACGATGAGACAGCCTATAGGGAGGTCAGAGACCTGGCAGTGCAGGACAACAACCTTTAATTAATATCGACGGGGCTGTAGTGGAGCGGGTCGAGAGTTTCGAGTTCCTTGGTGTCCACATCACCAATGAACTATCATGGTCCAAACACACAAAGACAGTCGTGAAGAGGGCACAACAAAACCTTTTCCTCGTCAGGAGACTGAAAAAATATTTGCCATGGGTCCCCAGATCCTCAAAAAGCTCTAGTTGCACCACCAAGAGCATCCTGACCTGGTTGCATCACCGCCTGGTATGTTAACTGCTCAGCATCTAACCATAAGACGTTACAGAGGGAAATGTGTATGGTTCAGTACATCACTGAGGCAAAGCTTCCTGACATCCAGGACTTCTATACCAGGCGGTGTCAGAGGAAGGCCCCAAAAAATTGTCAAAGACTCCAGTCAACCAAGTCATAGACTGTTCTCTCTGCTACCGCACGGCAAGCAGTACCGGAGCGTCTAGGACCAAAAGGCTCCTTAACCTGTCTGGGCTAGCGGGCAGTATTTTCACGGCCTGATAAAAAACGTACCCGATTTAAACTGGTTACTACTCTTGCCCAGAAACGAGAATATGCATATAATTAGTAGATTTGGATAGAAAACACTCTTAAGTTTCTAAAACTGTTTGAATGGTGTCTGTGAGTATAACAGAACTCATATGGCAGGCAAAAACCTGAGAAGATTCCATGCAGGAAGTGGCCTGTCTGACAATTTGTAGTCCTTCTGTTGCATCTCTATCGAAATTACAGCATCTGTGCTGTAACGTGACACTTTCTAAGGCTTCCATTGGCTCTCTAAAGTGTTCAGAAAGCGGAATGATGTGTCTCCTGTCACTGGGCAAAGTACAGCAGCAGAGTTTGTAAGTGGTCTGCCTGGGGACAGTGAGACTGGAGATGCGCATTCACGAGACCTCACCATTTTTTTCTTTCACTTTGAATGAATACAACGTTGTCTGGTTGGAATATTATCGCTATTTTACGAGAGAAATAGCATAAAAATTGATTTTAAACAGCGTTTGACATGCTTCTAAGTACGGTAAAGGAATAATTTGAATTTTTTTGTCACGAAATGCGCTCGCGCATTACGCTTCGGATAGTGACCTGAACGCACGAACAAAACGGAGCTATTTGGAACATAACTATGGATTATTTGGAACCAAAACAACATTTGTTGTTGAAGTAGAAGTCCTGGGAGTGCATTCTGACGAAGAACAGCAAAGGTAATCCAATTTTTCTAATAGTAATTCTGAGTTTAGGTTGCCCCAAACTTGGTGGGTGTCAAATTAGCTAGCTGTGATGGCCGAGCTATGTACTAAGAATATTGCAAAATGTGCTTTCGCCGAAAAGTTATTTTAAAATCTGACATAGCGTTTGCATAAAGTAGTTCTGTATCTATAATTCTTTAAATAATTGTTATTTATTTTGTCAACGTTTATCATCAGTAATTTAGTAAATTCACCAGAAGTTTTCGGTGGGTATGCTAGTTCTGAACATCACATGCTAATGTAAAAAGCTGGTTTTTTATTTAAATATGAACTTGATTGAACAAAGCATGCATGTATTGTATAACATAATGTCCTAGGAGTGTCATCTGATGAAGAACATCAAAGGTTAGTGCTGCATTTAGCTGTGGTTTGGGTTTTTGTGACATACATGCTTGCTTTAAAAATGGCTGTGTGATTATTTTTGGCAGGGTACACTCCTGACATAATCTAATGTTTTGCTTTCGCTGTAAAGCTTTTTTGAAATCGGACAACGTGGTTGGATTAACGAGAGCCTTGTCTTTAAAATGGTGTAAAATAGTCATATGTTTGAGAAATTGAAGTTATAGCATTTTTGAGGTATTTGTATTTCGCGCCACGCGATTCCACTGGCTGTTGAATAGAGTGGGACGCTAACGTCCCACCTAGCCCAGAGAGCTTCTACCACCAAGCGATGAGACTGCTGAGCAATTAATCAAACGGCCACCCAGACTATTTACATTGACACTTTACCCCTACCTACATGTACAAAATAATTAGACTAACCCATACCACTGAATATTGACTCGGGACCGAGTTAAAAATAGTAAAATAGCCTCGTTATTGTTATTATTTATTGTGGTACTTTTTTAATATTTTTTTAATATTTTTACTTTAGCTTATTTAGTAACTACGTTCTGAACTCTTTCTTGAACTGCACTGTTGATTAAAACTTCTTATGGATAGGGGGCACTATTTTCACGTCCGGATGAAAAGCGTGCCCAAAGTAAACTGCCTGCTACTCAGGCCCAGAAGCTATGATATGCATATTATTAGTATATTTTGATAGAAAACACTCTGCGGTTTATAAAACTGTTTGAATAATGTCTGTGAGTATAACAGAACTGATTTGGCAGGCGAAACCCCGAGCACAATACATCCAGGGAATTTTTTGTTGTTTAGGTAAATCATTTTTGGGTTTCTATGGGAAGCCCTTTTTAATAGGAATCTGGTTGCAGTTCCTATGGCTTCCACTAGATGTCAACAGTCTTTAGAAATTGGTTGATGTTTATCTTTTGAGAAATAAAGAAGTAGTCCTGTTCTTTCCATGTGTCACTCAGATGGACTCAAGTCTTTTGGTGCGCGTGAACTGGAACGCGCCTCACGTTGTTTTTATCCGGTATTGAACACAGTATTTCCCGTCTTAAATTGTATCAATTATTTACGTTTTAGGGTACCTAAGGTTGGATTATGAACGCTGCTTGAAATGTTTGGAACAAGTTTACAGGTAACTTATTAGATACTTTGTAGGCATGTTGGGCGAGTTGAAACCGATGTATTTTTGAATCAAACGCGCCAAATAAATGACCATTTTTGGGACATAAAGAAGGACATTATCGAACATTGTGATGTTTCTGGGACATTTTGGAGTGCCAACAGAATAAGATCTTCAAAGGTAAGACATATATTATATAGCTATTTCTGACTTTTGTCGCGCACCTGCCTGGTTGAAATCTGATTTTCATGTGTTTGTATGCGGGGCGCTGTTCTCAGATAATCACATGGTTTGCTTTCGCCGTAAAGCCTTTTTGAAATCTGACACAGCGGCTGGATTAACAAGAAGTTAAGCTTTATTTTGATGTATTACACTTGTGATTTCATGAAAGTTAAATATTTATAGTAATTTAATTTGAATTTGGCGTTCTGCAATTTCACCAGATGTTGTCAAATCGATCCCGCTAAAGGGATTTGATCCCTAAGAAGTTTGTAAGTAAGCATTTCGATGTAAGGTCTACAGACCTGTTGTATTCGCAGCACTTGACAAATAACATTTGGTTTCATTTTATTTTCTTTGTGGGTTTTGTCTTACACAGTCTACACAGTCTATTGCATTTTAGAGTTGAAGGGCACCAACTACAGATACACATGAGTGTTAGAGCATCTCAGGAGACAAAGAAATAGTTTTACTATTATACTATTGTCCCTGTCAGGAATCCAAGCTTTTGC
Organism: Salmo salar; assembly: GCF_965601325.2. Lineage (NCBI taxonomy): Eukaryota > Metazoa > Chordata > Actinopteri > Salmoniformes > Salmonidae > Salmo > Salmo salar. The sequence goes on along the minus strand of NC_138296.1, from coordinate 2,219,058 downwards.
AACAGATGTTATAATTCTATTGTCCCTGTCAGGAACCCAGGCTTTTGCAAAAGGATGGGCTGTCGGTCCCTCCACCCTGAGATGGGCTGTCTGTCCCTCCATACTGAGATGGTCTGTCTGTCTCTTGACCCTGAGATGGGCTTTCTGTCCCTCCACCCTGAGATGGGCTGTCTGTCCCTCCATACTGAGATGGTCTGTCTGTCTCTTGACCCTGAGATGGGCTTTCTGTCCCTCCACACTGAGATGGGCTGTCTGTCCCTCCACCCTGAGATGGGCTGTCTGTCTCTCGACCCTGAGATGGGCTGTCTGTCCCTCCACCCTGAGATGGAGCTGTCTGTCCCTCCATACAGAGATGGGCTGTCTGTCCCTTCACCCTGAGATGGGCTGTCTGTCCCCACCCTGAGATGGGCTGTCTGTCCCCACCCTGAGATGGGCTGTCTGTCCCTCCACCCTGAGATGGGCTGTCTGTCCCCACCCTGAGATGAGCTGTCTGTCCCCACCCTGATATGGGCTGGCTGTCCCCACCCTGAGATGGGCTGTCTCTCCCTCCATACAGAGATGGACTGTCTGTCCCTCCATACAGACACAGACTGTCTGTCCCTCCACCCTGAGATGGGCTGTCTGTCCCTCCACCCTGAGATGGGCTGTCTGTCCCTCCACCCTGAGATGGGCTGTCTGTCCTCCATCCTGAGATGGGCTGTCTGTCCCTCCACCCTGAGATGGGCTGTCTGTCCTCCATACTGAGATGGGCTGTCTGTCCCTCCACCCTGAGATGGCTGTCTGTCCTCCACCCTGAGATGGCTGTCTGTCCTCCACCCTGAGATGGGCTGTCTGTCCTCCATACTGAGGTGGGCTGTCTGTCCTCCATACTGAGATGGGCTGTCTGTCCCCACCCTGACATGGGCTGTCTGTCCCCACCCTGACATGGGCTGTCAGTTCCCACCCTGAGATGGGCTTTCTGTCCCTCCACACTGAGATGGGCTGTCTGTCCCTCCATACGGAGATGGGCTGTCTGTCCCTCCATACGGAGATGGGCTGTCTGTCCCTCCACCCTGAGATGGGCTGTCTGTCCTCAATCCTGAGATGGGCTGTCTGTCCCTCCACCCTGAGATGGGCTGTCGGTCCCCACCCTGAGATGGGCTGTCTGTCCCTCCACCCTGAGATGGGCTGTCTGTCCCCACCCTGAGATGGGCTGTCGGTCCCCACCCTGAGATGGGCTGTCGGTCCCCACCCTGAGATGGGCTGTCGGTCCCTACCCTGAGATGGGCTGTCGGTCCCCACCCTGAGATTGGCTGTCAGTTCCCAACCTGAGATGGGCTGTCTGTCCCCCACCCTGAGATGGGCTGTCCGTCCCCACCCTGAGATGGGCTGTCTGTCCCCCACCCTGAGATGGGCTGTCGGTCCCCACCCTGAGATGGGCTGTCGGTCCCCACCCTGAGATGGGCTGTCTGTCCCCACCCTGAGATGGGCTGTCGGTCCCCACCCTGAGATGGGCTGTCTGTCCCTCCACCCTGAGATGGGCTGTCTGTCCCCACCCTGAGATGGGCTGTCGGTCCCCACCCTGAGATGGGCTGTCGGTCCCCACCCTGAGATGGGCTGTCGGTCCCTACCCTGAGATGGGCTGTCGGTCCCCACCCTGAGATTGGCTGTCAGTTCCCAACCTGAGATGGGCTGTCTGTCCCCCACCCTGAGATGGGCTGTCCGTCCCCACCCTGAGATCGGCTGTCTGTCCCTCCACCCTGAGATGAGCTGTCCGTCCCCACCCTGAGATGGGCTGTCTGTCCCCACCCTGAGATGGGCTGTCTGTCCCCACCCTGAGATGGGCTGTCTGTCCCCACCCTGAGATGGGCTGTCTGTCCCTCCACCCTGAGATGGGCTGTCTGTCCCCACCCTGAGATCAGCTGTCTGTCCCCACCCTGATATGGGCTGGCTGTCCCCACCCTGAGATGGGCTGTCTCTCCCTCCATACAGAGATGGGCTGTCTCTCCCTCCATACAGAGATGGACTGTCTGTCCCTCCATACAGACACGGACTGTCTGTCCCTCCACCCTGAGATGGGCTGTCTGTCCCTCCACCCTGAGATGGGCTGTCTGTCCTCCATCCTGAGATGGGCTGTCTGTCCCTCCACCCTGAGATGGGCTGTCTGTCCTCCATACTGAGATGGGCTGTCTGTCCCTCCACCCTGAGATGGCTGTCTGTCCTCCACCCTGAGATGGCTGTCTGTCCTCCACCCTGAGATGGGCTGTCGGTCCCCACCCTGAGATGGGCTGTCGGTCCCTACCCTGAGATGGGCTGTCGGTCCCCACCCTGAGATTGGCTGTCAGTTCCCAACCTGAGATGGGCTGTCTGTCCCCCACCCTGAGATGGGCTGTCCGTCCCCACCCTGAGATGGGCTGTCTGTCCCTCCACCCTGAGATGAGCTGTCCGTCCCCACCCTGAGATGGGCTGTCTGTCCCCATCCTGAGATGGGCTGTCTGTCCCCACCCTGAGATGGGCTGTCTGTCCCCACCCTGAGATGGGCTGTCTGTCCCTCCACCCTGAGATGGGCTGTCTGTCCCCACCCTGAGATGAGCTGTCTGTCCCCACCCTGATATGGGCTGGCTGTCCCCACCCTGAGATGGGCTGTCTCTCCCTCCATACAGAGATGGGCTGTCTCTCCCTCCATACAGAGATGGACTGTCTGTCCCTCCATACAGACACGGACTGTCTGTCCCTCCACCCTGAGATGGGCTGTCTGTCCCTCCACCCTGAGATGGGCTGTCTGTCCTCCATCCTGAGATGGGCTGTCTGTCCCTCCACCCTGAGATGGGCTGTCTGTCCTCCATACTGAGATGGGCTGTCTGTCCCTCCACCCTGAGATGGCTGTCTGTCCTCCACCCTGAGATGGCTGTCTGTCCTCCACCCTGAGATGGCTGTCTGTCCTCCACCCTGAGATGGGCTGTCTGTCCTCCATACTGAGGTGGGCTGTCTGTCCTCCATACTGAGATGGGCTGTCTGTCCCCACCCTGACATGGGCTGTCTGTCCCCACCCTGACATGGGCTGTCAGTCCCCACCCTGACATGGGCTGTCTGTCCCTCCATACGGAGATGGGCTGTTTGTCCCTCCACCCTGAGATGGGCTGTCTGTCCTCCATCCTGAGATGGGCTGTCTGTCCCTCCACCCTGAGATGTGCTGTCATTCCCCACCCTGAGATGGGCTGTCTGTCCCCACCCTGAGATGGGCTGTCTGTCCCCACCCTGAGATGGGCTGTCTTTCCCCACCCTGAGATGGGCTGTCTGTCCTCCATCCTGAGATGCGCTGTCTGTCCCTCCACCCTGAGATGGGCTGTCTGTCCCCACCCTGAGATGGGCTGTCTGTCCCCCACCCTGAGATGGGCTGTCGGTCCCCACCCTGAGATGGGCTGTCTGTCCCCACCCTGAGATGGGCTGTCTTTCCCCACCCTGAGATGGGCTGTCTGTCCTCCATCCTGAGATGGGCTGTCTGTCCCTCCACCCTGAGATGGGCTGTCTGTCCCTCCACCCTGAGATGGGCTGTCTGTCCCCATCCTGAGATGGGCTGTCTGTCCCCACCCTGAGATGGGCTGTCGGTCCCCACCCTGAGATGGGCTGTCTGTCCCTCCACCCTGAGATGGGCTGTCTGTCCCCACCCTGAGATGGGCTGTCGGTCCCCACCCTGAGATGGGCTGTCGGTCCCTACCCTGAGATGGGCTGTCGGTCCCCACCCTGAGATTGGCTGTCAGTTCCCAACCTGAGATGGGCTGTCTGTCCCCCACCCTGAGATGGGCTGTCCGTCCCCACCCTGAGATGGGCTGTCTGTCCCCCACCCTGAGATGGGCTGTCGGTCCCCACCCTGAGATGGGCTGTCGGTCCCCACCCTGAGATGGGCTGTCTGTCCCCACCCTGAGATGGGCTGTCGGTCCCCACCCTGAGATGGGCTGTCTGTCCCTCCACCCTGAGATGGGCTGTCTGTCCCCACCCTGAGATGGGCTGTCAGTCCCCACCCTGAGATGGGCTGTCGGTCCCCACCCTGAGATGGGCTGTCGGTCCCTACCCTGAGA
>NC_138296.1:2202500-2210000 GCF_965601325.2 Salmo salar | reverse complement strand
ATCGAACAAAAGGACCATTTGTGATGTTTCTGGGACATTTTGGAGTGCCAACAGAAGAAGATCTTCAAAGGTAAGGCATTAATTATATCGCTATTTCTGACTTTTGTCGCGCACATGCCTGGTTGAAATCTGATTTTCATGTGTTTGTATGCGGGGCACTGTCCTCAGATAATCACATGATTTGCTTTCGCCGTAAAGCCTTTTTGAAATCTGACACAGCGGCTGGATTAACAAGAAGTTAATCTTTATTTTGATGTATAACACTTGTATGTTTTATGAATTTTTATTTTGAGTATTTCTTTTTTTGAATTTGGCGCGCTGCAATTACAATGGATGTTGTCAAATCAAACCCGTTAACGGGATTCGAGAGGGAATGGGGGTGAAGGGATCACTAAGACTAAGAGATGGTAAGCAAGCATTTCACTGTAAGGTCTACACCATATGTATTCAGCATTTCACTGTAAGGTCTACACCTGTTGTGTTCAGCGCATGTGACAAATAACATTTTATTTATATTTGATCTATGTCAAAAGCCACAGTCTAAGAAGATTAAAAATAATAATTTTATAATTTGTGCTTGTTGATTGTCCTTCCCTATAAGCGTACTGAAAGTCTGTTGTCAATTTGTTTTCTGTAAAATAGCATTATATCTGGTCAAACACCATTTTTTCCCAGAAGTTTACTAAGGGTTGGTAACAGGCTGATTGGTCGACTATTTGAGCCAGTAAAGGGGGGCTTTACTCTTCTTAGGTAGTGGCATGACTTTAGCTTCCCTCCAGGCCTGAGGGAACATGCTCTCTAATAGGCTTAAATTGAAGATGTGACAAATAGGAGTGGCAATATCGTCCATTATTATTCTCAGCAATTTTACATCCAAGTTGTCAGACCCCGGTGGCTTGTCATTGTTGATAGACAACAGTTATTGTTTCACCTCTTCCACACTGACTTTACGGAATTCAAAAGTGACATTTTTGTCAAAAGTACACTTCTTGTCTGTCATAATATGGTCCGATATACTTGGATGTGTAGTGTCATCATTTGTTGCTGGCATGTCATCCCTAAATGTGCTTTTCTTGCCAATGAAAAAATCATTAAAGTAGTTTTCAATATCAGTTGGTTTTGTAATGAATGAGCTTTTCTCATTAAATTAACGATGGAGCTGAGTTTGCCTTTTTTCACAGCATTACATTGAAGGTGCTGCAAAATTATTTTTTTTACAATCATTCTTCATGTTCGTTTATCTTTGTTTCATAGTGTAGTTTCTTCTTCTTTTTATTCAGTTTAGTCACATGATTTGTCAATTTGCAGTACTTTACGTTTTCCAATTGGTTGTGCAACCAGACTTATTTGCCATTCCTTTTTGCCTCATCACACTCAATCATACATTTTTTTTTTAGTTCCTCTTCAATCCACAAGGGTATTTAACAGTTTTTACAAGTAATTTTCTTAGTGGGTGCATGCTTATTAGTAACTGGGATAAGCAATTTCATTAATGTGTCAAGTGCAGGGTCTGGTTGCTCGTTATTTCACACCATTAGACACCAACAAACATTCTTCACACCAACAACATGGGCTCTCGAGTGGCACAGCGGTCTAAGGCTCTGCATCTCAGTGCTAGAGGAGTCACTACAGACATCCTGGTTCCATTCCAGGCTGTATCACAGCGGTCTAAGACCCTGCATCTCAGTGCTAGAGGAGTCACTACAGACCCTGGTTCCATTCCAGGCTGTATCACAGTGGTCTAAGGCCCTGCATCTCAGTGCTAGAGGAGTCACTACAGACCCTGGTTCCATTCCAGGCTGTATCACAGTGGTCTAAGACCCTGCATCTCAGTGCTAGAGGTGTCACTACAGACCCTGGTTCCATTCCAGGCTGTATCACAACTGGCTGTGATTGGGAGTCCCATAGGGTGGTGCACAATTGGCCCAGCATTGTCCGGGTTTGGCCGGTGTAGTCCGTCATTGTAGATAAGAATTTGTTCATAACTGAACTTGCCTAGTTAAATAAAGGTTACATTTATTTAAGAAATAAACATAGGAATCACTACAAAGCTTATTTCATGACCTCTTGTACATAATATTCGGCCTTTGGAACATCCAATGGATGTGGATACTGCTTTTAAACAAATGTATTTTAGTATTAGTAAAGATATGATCGATACATGTTAAGGATTTCATTCCTGTACTGTTTGCATCTACCCGGGTAGGTTGAATGATAAACTGAAGCAGGTTGCAGGCACTAGTTAAGGTTCGAATCTCCTGAGTGGGCAGCTTGATGAAAGCCAGTCAATATTTAAATAACCCAGAAAATATACCTCTCTGTTGATATCACATACATTATCAAGCATTTCACACATATTATCCAGATACTGACTGTTAGCACTTGGTGGTCTATAGCAGCTTCCCACCAGAATGGGCTTAAGGTGAGGACAGATGAACCTGTAGCCATATTACTTCAACAGTATTTAACATGAGATGCTATCTAAGCTTGACAGGAATGTGGTTCTGAATATAAACAGCCACACCTCCACCATTGGAATTCCTGTCTTTTCTGTAGATCTTATAACAACCTGTTGCTACCACTGTATCATCAAAGGTACATTCTTAGTGAGTTTCAGATATAGTCAGAATATGAACGTCATCTGTTACTAGCAAGTTATATATATATATATTGAACCTTGTTTCTTATGCTACATATGTTCAAGTAGGCTATTTTTAACCCGTTTCTGGGATGCTTGATTGATTTTCTTGCTTTACTGGGAAATGTAGCAAAGGTAGACATGCTCAGGTTATTTGTATTAGTGGACACAGTGGACTTCCTGCTAGGGGATACCACCTCAGTGCTAACAGTATCACGCTGGTTCATAGGCATATGATTACTGCATACCACATACATAGCTGTAGGATCAGCAGAAGCATTCAGGACAGTTAGAGGGACATAAATTAGGTTACTTACATTGTGTCTACCAACACCCCTGGGATAATGTGTCACGTCCTGACCATAGTAAGCTGTTATTTTCTATGGTAGATTAGGTCAGGGTGTGACAGGGGGGTTTTCTAGTTTAGTTTTTCTATGTTGTCATGTTCTAGTTTTGTATTTCTATGTTGGGTTTTTGGTATGATCTCCAATTAGAGGCAGCTGGTCATCGTTGTCTCTAATTGGATATCATATTTAAGTAGGTGTTTTTTCCACCTGGGTTTGTGGGAGATTGTTTCTGAGTTAGTGTATGTTTCAGCTCTGCGTCACGGTTTGTTGTTTTTGTTCGTTCAGTTTATTGTGTATGTATTGCAAAGTTTCACAGTGAAAATAAAATGTGGAACGACACACACGCTGCACTTTGGTCCGCTCCTTCCTACGACAACCGTGACATAATGTACATTTTGCTGAAGCATTATGACAACTCAGGGACACAATGGTAGGGATTAACTGAGCTGGGCTTGGCTCATTGATAAGTCATTGTCTCAACACAGCCTTATTATGATGTGAAAGGATCAAGGAAACCCAAATAATTTGGGTGGTGAATCCCATCCTCCTTATAATACGAGCTTTGTTTCCATAAGGTGTCAATACATGTTATACCCACAGAGCTGTAATAGTCTCGTATCCACTTGTGGAGGACTAAAAGTCTACTGAACCATTCAATGCCACGATTTATGGAGGGCAGAGGGACAGATATTATGGGGCGTTTGTTGGTGTAAAGTAGTGACCCAATCAGTCCTTTAAAATCCATGTTCAGCTGTTCTGAGCTGCCCTTCACAATATCATTTGAGTCCCATGTGAACCATGACAGTATCAGTCCCCGGGTGACTGACTCACAGCCTCGGGAAGAAACCTGGTGATATGCTGAACTTTGACCCCCCAACATGAACCATGATAATGTCAGTCCCGGGTGACTGACTCACAGCCTCGGGAAGAAACCTGGTGATATCCTGAACTTTGACCCCCACATGAACCATGATAATATCAGTCCCGGGTGACTGACTCACAGCCTCGGGAAGAAACCTGGTGATATGCTGAACTTTGACCCCCCAACATGAACCATGACAGTATCAGCCCCAGGGACTGACTCACAGCCTCGGGAAGAAACCTGGTGATATCCTGAACTTTGACCCCCACATGAACCATGACAGAATCAGTCCCAGGTGACTGACTCACAGCCTCAGGAAGAAACCTGGTGATATCCTGAACTTTGACCCCCACGTGAACCATGACAGTATCAGACTTGGTGATATCCTGATGCCCCAGGAAAACACAAAGTCTGCCCCAGGTACAGATATATGCCTCAACCATCGAACTCCCTATCACAATCGACGGAATAATCAGGCTTCTGCCTTGTCTCGAGGCCAGAGCCACAGAACTCAGCTGAGAAGAGGGCTGTTGAGACACCGGCTGGGTGCAGTCAGTCCAGAGTTGATCTGTTTAGCTGATGAGGTTTATGTCAGGACAGTGAGTCAGTCCAGAGTTGATCTGTTTAGCTGATGAGGTTCATGTCAGGACAGTGAGTCAGTCCAGAGTTGATCTGTTTAGCTGATGAGGTTCATGTCAGGACAGTGAGTCAGTCCAGAGTTGATCTGTTTAGCTGATGGGTTTATGTCAGGACAGTGAGTCAGTCCAGAGTTGATCTGTTTAGCTGATGGGTTTATGTCAGGACAGTGAGTCAGTCCAGAGTTGATCTGTTTAGCTGATGGGTTTATGTCAGGACAGTGAGTCAGTCCAGAGTTGATCTGTTTAGCTGATGGGTTTATGTCAGGACAGTGAGTCAGTCCAGAGTTGATCTGTTTAGCTGATGGACAGTGATTGGAGGACACAGACACATAACCCTCCACTCTGAGGTCACCACCACAGGGTGTGTGTGTGTGTGTGTGTGTGTGTGTGTGTGTGTGTGTGTGTGTGTGTGTGTGTGTGTGTGTGTGTGTGTGTGTGTGTGTGTGTGTGTGTGTGTGTGTGTGTGTGTGTGTGTGTGTGTGTGTGTGTGTGTGTGTGTGTGTGTGTGTGTGTGTGTGTGTGTGTGTGTGTGTGTGTGTGTGTGTGTGTGTGAACAACCGGCTCAATTCAGTCTTATATTGGATAAAAGTAGAGACTCAGAGCTAGAAAATTGTTGCAGTTGAGGAACAATGGGAAAGTAATTCTGTTTTGAAACTTGATAAACTTGTAACCCCACTTTTGATGAAAATTGCCCTTGTTTTGGTAAACAATCTAACTCTTCTTTGTCTACACCCATTCAGTATCGTTCACACCCTCTTAAGCCTTTAGCCCCACCCATCTCTTTAAGAATTCACATGTGAGGCCATGTGCTAAACAGAGTGAGTACGATAGTGCACTAAACAACTAAAGGTTTCAAGACTTAATAAAGCTGGTTTATACTACGTCTATGGACATGTCTGTAGACAGTTGTCGCAGTGACATCACGAACATTCTATTGTCGTCCGACGTCAAACTTGTCGTTATGATGAAGTATGATCTGTCGTTCTGCCCCTGAACAAGGCAGTTAACCCACTGTTCCTAGGCCATCATTGTAAATATGAATTTGTTCTTAACTGACAAGCCTAGTTTAATAAAGGTTAAAAAAAAAAATGAATGTAAAAATGACGACAAAAACGCATCCTGGGCGTCCAAAATAGCTTAACTGGTGTTCTTAAACTCCAATAAACTCCATCCGTTTAAACACAAATCTATTATATTTCAATCTAACAAACCAGGCAACTAAAAGCTACTTTCTGAACAATGTTTTGGTTAGTTTTTAGCTTGTTAGCTAGCTAGCTAACGTTAAGTTAGCTGGCTAGCCTGTTCAAATAATGACCACACCATACATTGCTGACGACGTCTTAACTTTAACTAATTTGTTTTGATTATTACGAGAAAATAAAATCACAACATCATTATTTACAAGATAATGGCTAGCTAATTACAGAAAATAGCTTAAAAGGTTGTGAGTGTGACGAAATAAAAAAAAAGTCAGGGCATTCTACCGGAGAATTTTAGAACATGGACTCTGTCTCGTTGGCCTAACGTTATATCCTAATCTGACTTTGGTGCAGGTCATGTTGTTCTTCACATTACCGTCTCTGGTAAACACACACTATATCAAATAAAATCAAAGTGTATTTGTCACATGCGTAGACTACAGAAGGTGTAAACAGTACAGTGAAATGGTTATTTGCATAGTGGAGTCTTTTGTTTTAGACATGTAGCTACCTAGCTAAATAATGAACCATAATCCCAATCCCAATAACGTTATTACCCCGCATGAATCTGCAGGTAGATAACCAACTGTAATCAATGTTAGCTAGCTAGCTAACATTAGGCTATAACTAGCAATGCAAATGGCTCTGAGATACGAATAATAATACTACAAGGATCATACACATAACGTAAGCTAGCGAGCCGGACAGCCAGCTAATGTTAGCTGGTTAGCTAACATTACGCTTTAACTTGCAATGAAAACAACTTTCTGACTAAATTAGAAACGTATAATATCTGTAAATGTAGCTAGCTAAACTCTCTTACCCGTCCGTATACATGGATGAACGCTTCTCCCTCTCTCCCTTTAGTTTGAAGATGTAATCCGGAGACAGGTGTTTTATACAACAGCCTTTTTGTGTGTTTTCTTTTCTGTCTGCATATTTGCAATCAAACGCCTGAATGTTCTCCATCTCCTTACCTATCATACTCTGCTTCCACCGGGCATTCCACTTATTTCAAAACACGGACCTCCATAAAGTGAAGAGCAACACTTTTGTAGATCTTTGTGACATCTTTCAACAACAAAAAAATCTGTGTTAGAAAGGATTACCTACACATTCTGAGCAGCTCATGTTATAGACAGAAGCGTGCTACATGGCAGACCAATCCGAACTCATCTCTCGGCATGTCCAGCCCACTCATTATCTCAACCAATCATGGCTAACAGGAAGGTTCCTGACATTTTCCATAGCTAAACCTACTAGGCTGGTCATTTTCCAATTGTATTTGTATTTACAGATGGCATACAAGTTTGCTATTAAGTTTATTTGAAAGTTCACATGTTCCAGAAGGCATTTCTGCCCCCCCCCAAAAAAACGCATTTTGATAGCATAAAAAATGACTCTCCTGTGAAGTGATGACGCGCAGCATATGCCTCGTTTCCTGAAACGAGTCACATCGGTATGTTTATTTGATTGGCCCAGATTCCCAAATAAGCATCCTGCCATCACTGTAAATCATTTCTGTTGAAGTCAGCAGACCTGTCTGAGAGCCACAGACTCTTAAGGCTGATCAGTGTGGTCTCCAGGTAATCTCTCCTCCATATGGCTGATCAGTGTGGTCTCCAGGTTAATACACTCTCCTCCATATGGCTGATCAGTGTGGTCTCCAGGATATCTCTCCTCCATAAGGCTGATCAGTGTGGTCTCCAGGTTAATTCACTCTCCTCCATAAGGCTGATCAGCGTGGTCTCCAGGATAATCTCTCCTCCATAAGGCTGATCAGTGTGGTCTCCAGGTAATCTCTCCTCCATATGGC
>NC_138296.1:2167500-2190000 GCF_965601325.2 Salmo salar | reverse complement strand
ATAACCCAAACTAGAGGTATAGTGTTGTTATAACCCACACTAAAGGTCTTATAACCCAAACTAAAGGTATTGTGTTGTTATAACCCAAACTAAACCCAATCTAAAGGTATTGTGTTGTTATAACCCAAACTAAAGTTCTTATAACCCAAACTAAAGTTCTTATAACCCAAACTAAAGGTATTGTGTTGTTATAACCCGAACTAGAGGTATTGTGTTGTTATAACCCACACTAAAGGACTTGTGTTGTTATAACCCACACTAAAGGTCTTATAACCCAAACTAAAGGTATTGTGCTGTTATAACCCAAACTAAAGGTCTTATAACCCAAACTAAAGGTATTGTGTTGTTATAACCCAAACTAAAGTTCTTATAACCCAAACTAAAGTTCTTATAACCCAAACTAAAGGTATTGTGTTGTTATAACCCAAACTAAAGGTCTTATAACCCAAACTAAAGGTCTTGTGTTGTTATAACCCAAACTAAAGGTATTGTGTTGTTATAACCCAAACTAAAGTTCTTATAACCCAAACTAAAGGTATTGTGTTGTTATAACCCAATCTAAAGGTCTTGTGTTGTTATAACCCAAACTAAATGTATTGTGTTGTTATAACCCAAACTAAAGGTATTGTGTTGTTATAACCCAAACTAAAGGTCTTATAACCCAAACTAAAGGTCTTATAACCCAAACTAAAGGTATAGTGTTGTTATAAACCAAACTAAAGGTATTGTGTTGTTATAAACCAAACTAAAGGTATTGTGTTGTTATAACCCAATCTAAAGGTCTTATAACCCAAACTAAAGGTATTGTGTTGTTATAACCCAAACTAAAGGTCTTATAACCCAAACTAAAGGTCTTGTGTTGTTATAAACCAAACTAAAGGTATTGTGTTGTTATAAACCAAACTAAAGGTCTTGTGTTGTTATAACCCAAATTAAAGGTCTTATAACCCAAACTAAAGGTCTTGTGTTGTTATAACCCAATCTAAAGGTATTGTCTTGTTTTAACCCAAACTAAAGGTATTGTGTTGTTATAACTCCAACTAAAGGTCTTATAACCCAAAGTAAAGGTCTAGTGTTGTTATAACCCAATCTAAAGGTATTGTGTTGTTATAACTCCAACTAAAGGTCTTATAACCCAAACTAAAGGTATTGTGTTGTTATAACCCAAACTAAAGGTCTTATAACCCAAACTAAAGGTCTAGTGTTGTTATAACCCGAACTAAAGGTCTTACAACCCAAACTAAAGGTATTGTGTTGTTATAACCCAAACTAAAGGTCTTATAGCCCAAACTAAAGGTCTTGTGTTGTTATAACCCAAACTAAAGTTCTTATAACCCAAACTAAAGGTATTGTGTTGTTATAACCCAATCTAAAGGTCTTATAACCCAAACTAAAGGTATTGTGTTGTTATAACCCAAACTAAAGGTCTTATAACCCAAACTAAAGGTATTGTGTTGTTATAACCCAAACTAGAGGTATAGTGTTGTTATAACCCACACTAAAGGTCTTATAACCCAAACTAAAGGTATTGTGTTGTTATAACCCAAACTAAAGGTCTTATAACCCAAAATAAAGGTATAGTGTTGTTATAACCCACACTAAAGGTCTTATAACCCAAACTAGAGGTATAGTGTTGTTATAACCCACACTAAAGGTCTTGTAACCCAAACTAAAGGTATTGTGTTGTTATAACCCAAACTAAACCCAATCTAAAGGTATTGTGTTGTTATAACCCAAACTAAAGTTCTTATAACCCAAACTAAAGTTCTTATAACCCAAACTAAAGGTATTGTGTTGTTATAACCCAAACTAGAGGTATTGTGTTGTTATAACCCACACTAAAGGACTTGTGTTGTTATAACCCACACTAAAGGTCTTATAACCCAAACTAAAGGTATTGTGCTGTTATAACCCAAACTAAAGGTCTTATAACCCAAACTAAAGGTATTGTGTTGTTATAACCCAAACTAAAGTTCTTATAACCCAAACTAAAGTTCTTATAACCCAAACTAAAGGTATTGTGTTGTTATAACCCAAACTAAAGGTCTTATAACCCAAACTAAAGGTCTTGTGTTGTTATAACCCAAACTAAAGGTATTGTGTTGTTATAACCCAAACTAAAGTTCTTATAACCCAAACTAAAGGTATTGTGTTGTTATAACCCAATCTAAAGGTCTTGTGTTGTTATAACCCAAACTAAATGTATTGTGTTGTTATAACCCAAACTAAAGGTCTTGTGTTGTTATAACCCAAACTAAAGGTCTTATAACCCAAACTAAAGGTATTCTGTTGTTATAACCCAAACTAAAGGTCTTGTGTTGTTATAACCCAAACTAGAGGTATTGTGTTGTTATAACCCACACTAAAGGACTTGTGTTGTTATAACCCGCACTAAAGGTCTTATAACCCAAACTAAAGGTCTTGTGTTGTTATAACCCAAACTAAAGGTATTGTGTTGTTATAACCCAAACTAAAGGTCTTATAACCCAAACTAAAGGTATTGTGTTGTTATAACCCAAACTAAAGTTCTTATAACCCAAACTAAAGGTCTTATAACCCAAACTAAAGGTATAGTGTTGTTATAAACCAAACTAAAGGTATTGTGTTGTTATAAACCAAACTAAAGGTATTGTGTTGTTATAACCCAATCTAAAGGTCTTATAACCCAAACTAGAGGTATAGTGTTGTTATAACCCAAACTAAAGGTCTTATAACCCAAACTAAAGGTCTTGTGTTGTTATAAACCAAACTAAAGGTATTGTGTTGTTATAACCCAAACTAAAGGTCTTTTAACCCAAACTAAAGGTCTTGTGTTGTTATAACCCAAACTAAAGGTATTGTGTTGTTATAACCCAAACTAAAGTTCTTATAACCCAAACTAAAGGTCTTGTGTTGTTATAACCCAATCTAAAGGTCTTGTGTTGTTATAACCCAAACTAAATGTATTGTGTTGTTATAACCCAAACTAAAGTTCTTATAACCCAAACTAAAGGTATTGTGTTGTTATAACCCAATCTAAATGTATTGTGTTGTTATAACCCAAACTAAAGGTCTTGTGTTGTTATAACCCAATCTAAAGGTCTTATAACCCAAACTAAAGGTATTCTGTTGTTATAACCCAAACTAAAGGTCTTGTGTTGTTATAACCCAAACTAGAGGTATTGTGTTGTTATAACCCACACTAAAGGACTTGTGTTGTTATAACCCGCACTAAAGGTCTTATAACCCAAACTAAAGGTCTTGTGTTGTTATAACCCAAACTAAAGGTATTGTGTTGTTATAACCCAAACTAAAGGTCTTATAACCCAAACTAAAGGTATTGTGTTGTTATAACCCAAACTAAAGTTCTTATAACCCAAACTAAAGGTCTTATAACCCAAACTAAAGGTATAGTGTTGTTATAAACCAAACTAAAGGTTTTGTGTTGTTATAAACCAAACTAAAGGTATTGTGTTGTTATAACCCAAACTAAAGGTCTTATAACCCAAACTAAAGGTCTTGTGTTGTTATAAACCAAACTAAAGGTATTGTGTTGTTATAAACCAAACTAAAGGTATTGTGTTGTTATAACCCAAACTAAAGGTCTTATAACCCAAACTAAAGGTCTTGTGTTGTTATAAACCAAACTAAAGGTATTGTGTTGTTATAACCCAAACTAAAGGTATTGTGTTGTTATAACCCAAACTAAAGTTCTTATAACCCAAACTAAAGGTATTGTGTTGTTATAACCCAATCTAAAGGTCTTGTGTTGTTATAACCCAAACTGAATGTATTGTGTTGTTATAACCCAAACTAAAGGTCTTGTGTTGTTATAACCCAAACTAAAGGTCTTATAACCCAAACTAAAGGTATTCTGTTGTTATAACCCAAACTAAAGGTCTTGTGTTGTTATAACCCAAACTAGAGGTATTGTGTTGTTATAACCCACACTAAAGGACTTGTGTTGTTATAACCCGCACTAAAGGTCTTATAACCCAAACTAAAGGTCTTGTGTTGTTATAACCCAAACTAAAGGTATTGTGTTGTTATAACCCAAACTAAAGGTCTTATAACCCAAACTAAAGGTATTGTGTTGTTATAACCCAAACTAAAGTTCTTATAACCCAAACTAAAGGTCTTATAACCCAAACTAAAGGTATAGTGTTGTTATAAACCAAACTAAAGGTATTGTGTTGTTATAAACCAAACTAAAGGTATTGTGTTGTTATAACCCAATCTAAAGGTCTTATAACCCAAACTAGAGGTATAGTGTTGTTATAACCCAAACTAAAGGTCTTATAACCCAAACTAAAGGTCTTGTGTTGTTATAACCCAAACTAAAGGTATTGTGTTGTTATAACCCAAACTAAAGGTCTTTTAACCCAAACTAAAGGTCTTGTGTTGTTATAACCCAAACTAAAGGTATTGTGTTGTTATAACCCAAACTAAAGTTCTTATAACCCAAACTAAAGGTCTTGTGTTGTTATAACCCAATCTAAAGGTCTTGTGTTGTTATAACCCAAACTAAATGTATTGTGTTGTTATAACCCAAACTAAAGTTCTTATAACCCAAACTAAAGGTATTGTGTTGTTATAACCCAATCTAAATGTATTGTGTTGTTATAACCCAAACTAAAGGTCTGTGTTGTTATAACCCAAACTAAAGGTCTTATAACCCAAACTAAAGGTATTCTGTTGTTATAACCCAAACTAAAGGTCTTGTGTTGTTATAACCCAAACTAGAGGTATTGTGTTGTTATAACCCACACTAAAGGACTTGTGTTGTTATAACCCGCACTAAAGGTCTTATAACCCAAACTAAAGGTCTTGTGTTGTTATAACCCAAACTAAAGGTATTGTGTTGTTATAACCCAAACTAAAGGTCTTATAACCCAAACTAAAGGTATTGTGTTGTTATAACCCAAACTAAAGTTCTTATAACCCAAACTAAAGGTCTTATAACCCAAACTAAAGGTATAGTGTTGTTATAAACCAAACTAAAGGTATTGTGTTGTTATAAACCAAACTAAAGGTATTGTGTTGTTATAACCCAAACTAAAGGTCTTATAACCCAAACTAAAGGTCTTGTGTTGTTATAAACCAAACTAAAGGTATTGTGTTGTTATAAACCAAACTAAAGGTCTTGTGTTGTTATAAACCAAACTAAAGGTATTGTGTTGTTATAAACCAAACTAAAGGTCTTGTGTTGTTATAACCCAAATTAAAGGTCTTATAACCCAAACTAAAGGTCTTGTGTTGTTATAACCCAATCTAAAGGTATTGTCTTGTTTTAACCCAAACTAAAGGTATTGTGTTGTTATAACTCCAACTAAAGGTCTTATAACCCAAAGTAAAGGTCTAGTGTTGTTATAACCCAATCTAAAGGTATTGTGTTGTTATAACTCCAACTAAAGGTCTTATAACCCAAAGTAAAGGTCTAGTGTTGTTATAGCCCAATCTAAAGGTATTGTGTTGTTATAACTCCAACTAAAGGTCTTATAACCCAAACTAAAGGTCTTATAACCCAAACTAAAGGTCTTATAACCCAAACTAAAGGTCTTATAACCCAAAGTAAAGGTCTTATAACCCAATCTAAAGGTATTGATTGTGTTGTTATAATCCAAATTAAAGGTCTTGGAGAAAGGCAAATGTAGTCAGCTACTTCCTCTAACAAGGTGATCATAGGGCATACATTTTGCAGCAGTTGTGGTTGTGGTGAGCTGTGGTCCATCGTGTGGTTGTCAGATAGGTTTTACAGGGAAACATAGTTCTGTGGTTTAAGATGTAAAATGGCGCCGGAGAAAAAGGCAGACGTTTTACTTACCCTCAACCGATTGTTATTTATTTTTAATTTTTTTGGTTGTTGTTGGTAACTAGTTTTTTAAACTTATTTTGTACATAAAGTTGCCGCTACTGCCTCTTATGACCTAAAAATAACTTCTGGACGTCAGGACTGCGATTACTCACCACACAGACTTGCAGAATCCTTATTTTCCTTTAACGAGTCTGAAGAGGCTGACACAAACAATATACTGCCTTCTCGGAAACAGGCCCAGATCCCCGTGATTTTGGTGACGAGGAAGTGGAGAAAAAGGGTCAGGAGGGCGGGTTGCCTTCTAAAAATTCGTAGGCGATCGAAAAAAAAAACAACAACGCTTCCTTCCATTCTGCTAGCAAACATGCAATCTTTGGACAACTACTACTACTTCTACTACTAATACTACTACTACTACTAGTAATAATAAAACTACTACTACTAATAACAATAATATTAACACTATTACTAGTAATAATAATAATACCACTACAAATAATACTACTACTAATAATAATAATAATACTGCTACTACTATTAATAACAATAATAGTAATAATATTACTACTAATAATAATACTGCTACTACTAATAATACTAATACTACTACATATAAAAAATAATACTACAACTACTTCTGCTACTACCAATGCTAATACTACCACTGTACCTACTAATAATACTGCTACTACTGCACCTACTAATAATACTACTACTAATACTAGTAATAATAATAATAATAATAATACTAATAATAATCATATCAATAATAATAACACTACTACTACTAATATTACTACTACTAATAATAATAATAATAGTATTATTACTACTAATAATAATAATAATAATAATAATAATATTACTACTAATAATAATAATAATAAAAACAATAACATTTATATTAAAGATTAGGTAGAACAGAAAACCAGCAGTACTCCTGACCTATATTAATAATAACAATACTATTAATAATACAACCAACACTAATCATACCACTAATAATAATAACACTAATACTACTACCAATAATGATAAGAGTAATATTAATAATAATGAAAATGATAACAATAATAATAATAATAATAATGGTAATAATACTAATAATAATAATACAAATAACAATACCACCACTAATACTACTACAGCTACTACTACCCAGAATAATAATAGTAATAATACTAATAATAGTAATAATAGCAATTATAATAGTAATAATAATAGTAGTAATAATAATAACAATAATAATAATAATTCCACTAATAACACTACTAATACTACTACTACTACTAATAATAATTATAATAATTATAATAATTATAATAATACAAATATTAGTAATAATAGTAATAATAATAGTAATAATACTAACAATACTAATACTACCAAAACGAATAATAATAGTAATACCAATAATACTAATAATACTAATACTACTACTAATAATTGTTATAATAATAATAATACTAATACTACAACTAATACTAATAATAATAATAATAATAATAATAATAATTCTAAATAAATAAAAAATATATAATAATAATAATAATAATGCTACAACTAAGAATAATAATAATAATAAAACCAATAATAATAACATTAAAGACCAAGTAGAACAGAAAACCAGCAGTACTCCTGACCAATGTTAACAATAACAATACTACTAGCAATTTCAATAATATTAATAATACTACTAATGCAAATCATACCATTAAAAATAACAACAATACAAATAATACTACTACTAATATTGAAAATAGTAAAAATAATAGTAACATTAAAAATAATGAAAATAATAATGCTAATAATAATACAACTAATAATATTGGTAATAATAATACTACTAATAATAATACAAATAATACTACTACTAAAAATAATACAAATAATAATACCACCAATAATAATAAATGTTTTAATAATAATACCTATAATAATGGTAATAATAATACAAATAATAATACTACTAATAATAATTGTAAAAATAATACTAATAATATTACTAATAACACTACTAACACTAATTATACTACTACTACTCCGCATAATAATAATAATACCACTAATAACACGACTAATACTACTCATAATACTAATACAACTACTAATAACAATAATAAGAATAAGAATATGAATGTGAATACCACTAATAATAATTCCTGTACTACTAATAATAATAATTTTAAAATTAATACTAATAATAGTAATAATAATAACACTAATAATACTAAAACTAATACTAATAGTAATATTAACAATAATAAAACGAAGAAAACAACTAATACTAATACTACTATTAGTAATAATAATTGTTATAATAATAATAATAGTAATACTACAACTAATAATAATAGTAATAGTAATAATAAAACGAATAATTGTAAAAATAATAATACTAATACTAAAAGTAATATTAGTACAACTAGTAATAATAATAATAGTAAGATTAATAATACTATAAATAATTAATACTGCCACGTATAGTGCTACTACTCATATTAATATTAACAATAATAATAATAATAGTAATACGTATATTAATAGTAATAATAACAATACTAATATTACTAATAACAGTAACAATAACAATAATAATAATAGCAATAATAATATTAATAATACTAATTGTTATAATAATAATAATAATAATATTTGTAATAATAATAATAATAATAAAAATAATTGCTATAATAAGAATAATAATTGTTATAATAATAATAATAATTGTTATAGTAATAATTATTATTATTATAATAGTAATAATAATTGTTATAATAAGAATAATAATTGTTATAATAATAATAATAATTGTTATAATAATTAGAATAATAATACTTGTTATAATAATAATAATAATTGTTATAGTAATAATTATTATTATTATAATAGTAATAATAATTGTTATAGTAATAATAATAATTGTTATAATAGTAATAATAATAATTGTTATAATAGTAATAATAATTGTTATAGTAATAATAATAATTGTTATAATAGTAATAATAATAATAGTTATAATAGTAATAATAATTGTTATAATAATACCTGAACGAACACCTCCTCCCCTCCCCTTTAATTCCAGGCTCTGGCTTTAATGTTTGCTACTTTATTGAGGAAACATTTACTGACTATGACTGTGGCTGTCCCACCTATCTACCTTCAGATGAATGTATTGACTATGACTGTGATATGTAGTTGTCCCACCTATCTACCTTCAGATGAATGTATTGACTATGACTGTGATATGTAGTTGTCCCACCTATCTACCTTCAGATGAATGTATTGACTATGACTGTGATATGTAGTTGTCCCACCTATCTACCTTCAGATGAATGTATTGACTATGACTGTGATATGTAGTTGTCCCACCTAGCTATCTGAAGATGAATGTAGTGAGTACGACTGTGATATGTGGTTGTCCCACCTAGCTATCTGGAGATGAATGTCCTAACAGGAAGTGTCTGCTGAAGAGAGAAAGAGAAGTGAATGAGGAGGAGAATAGATGGTAATAATGCCATGTCATCGATCAGCTGGATGTAAACACACACACACACACACACACACACACACACACACACACACACACACACACACACACACACACACACACACCACACACACACACCACACACACACACACACACAATGCCATCAATCCTTCTCATCACTCAGCTGGGTGGACAAACACACACACACACACACACACACACACACACACACACACACACACACACACACACACACACACACACACACTGCCATCAATCCTACTCATCGCTCAGCTGGGTGGAAACAAATACACACACACACACACACACACACACACACACACACAATGCCATGAATCCCTCTCATCGCTTAGCAAGGTACACACACACACACACACACAGATACTAGTCATGTTCCTCCTCCTAGTCCCACTACACTACTAGACATGTTCCTCCTCCTCCTAGTCCCACTCCACTACTAGACATGTTCCTCCTCCTCCTAGTCCCACTCCACTACTAGACATGTTCCTCCTCCTCCTAGTCCCACTCCACTACTAGACTCCTCCCTCTCATCCCCCTCTTCCTCTCTCTCGTTCCCCCTCTTCCTCTCTCTCGTCCCCCACTTCCTCCCTCTCGTTCCCCCTCTTCCTCTCTCTCGTCCCCTCCTCTTCCTCTCTCTCGTCCCCCCTCTTCCTCCCTCTCGTTCCCCCCTCTTCCTCTCTCTCGTCCCCTCCTCTTCCTCTCTCTGTTCCCCCCTTTTCCTCTCTCTCGTCCCCTCCTCTTCCTCTCTCTCGTCCCCTCCTCTTCCTCCCTCTCGTCCCCTCCTCTTCCTCCCTCTCATTCCCCTCCTCTTCCTCCCTCTCGTTCCCCTCCTCTTCCTCCCTCTCGTTCCCCTCCTCTTCCTCCCTCTCGTTCCCCTCCTCCTCTTCCTCTCTCCTTGTAACAGTTGGCAGAGAATTGCTCTGGAAGAACTTGGACTAGTAAACATGTGAAGAAGAAGGAGAAGCCACCAGCTGAATGGGTGGTCAAGCTATGAGAAATAGCAGCAGCATCTCTAATCTCTGGGGGGGGGTAGTGTAGTGATTTAGCAGGTGTGTTGTCGTGTCGCGTCGCTACACGTTGAAACAAACAAAACCATCCTGAGGTATTTTTGATTTGATACAATTAATCAACCAATCAAAAGTCACATGAGTTGCTGAGAGGGTTTGATCCAGTTTGTACAGCTACATACGTGTGTGTGTGTGTGTGTGTGTGTGTGTGTGTGTGTGTGTGTGTGTGTGTGTGTGTGTGTGTGTGTGTGTGTGTGTGTGTGTGTGTGCGCATTGCGTTAAGCGGCGGTGGTTCAGGTTGAAACAGGAAAACACAAAAATAGTGGTAAAAGAATTCAAGCTTACCCGAGGTTTATCATGCTCTTACCAGACAGACAGATGACTGATGAAGACAATAGAGTGACAGATCCTCTCCCCACACACACACACACACACACACACACACACACACACACACACACACACACACCCCGAGGTTTCTCCAGCAGTCTTCAGTCCCCGGGGGTGGGGTGGGGAGACAGACGGACAGACTAAGAGGACTGACCACCTGACACAAAAGTTCGAATTACCCCCCCCCCCCCGAAAAAAGTTGTCGTTGTACTCTCATAGCGTACAACGTGTTGTCATGGAGATTCGGAAGTACCCTGTTTCCAAGGGAGAAAAGACAAACCAAAAAAACACGCCAGCTCTGTCCAGTGGCGAGCAAGAGAGAGCGTTCGGGCCGCCGTTCGGGTTTGGTCTCTCGCTCTCTGGCGACCCCCCCCCCTCCTCTGTTTTTTTGTTTTGAGGGGAGAAGTAGCAGAATCCAAAACTGTTACTAAAACTCAGGTCAGTTTTCAGATTGCAGGGTTAAACCCAGCTGATAGTCGGCGAGAGCAACGGACCCTTTTTATTTTAGTAAACAAAGTGGTGCCAGACACACCCTGAAAATAACACATGTTCAATAACTGACTAGTCCCAGGTGAGTGAATATTAAAACATTATAATGCTTCTTTCTAAAGATGGAGGGAGGGTAAAAAAAATTAAAAAATAAACGGAAATAAGGGTTGTTTTTACGTTGCCAGATAAAATGATCATTAACATTCTAAAATTAGTTTTAAGAGAATAAATAAAAAGCAAGGTTGCTATATTTTCTATGTGCAGTCACTAATAAAATACCCAGAATCCCTCACCGGCAGGTTTTCTGTTCACCTGTAAACACAAGTTTATAAACTACAACTCCCAAAGTGTATAAACTACAAATCCCATAAGCCCATTTCTGACCTAGCGTACCCATACCCTCTGCAGCGCTTCCTAGCGCAACACCCTCTAAAACCAAACCTACACAGTAGCCGTATGAGTCTAGCCAGCGACACCCAGCCCTCACTAAGCTAGCTCTACCCAGCCCTCACTAAGCTAGCTGTACCCAGCCCTCACTAAGCTAGCTCTACCCAGCCCTCACTAAGCTAGCTGTACCCAGCCCTCACTAAGCTAGCTCTACCCAGCTCTCACTAAGCTAGCTGTACCCAGCCCTCACTAAGCTAGCTCTACCCAGCCATTACTAAGCTAGCTCTACCCAGCCCTCACTAGGCTAGCTGTACCCAGCCATCACTAAGCTAGATCTACCCAGCCCTCACTAAGCTAGCTGTACCCAGCCCTCACTAAGCTAGCTGTACCCAGCCCTCACTAAGCTAGCTGTACCCAGCCCTCACTAAGCTAGCTGTACCCAGCCCTCACTAAGCTAGCTGTACCCAGCCCTCACTAAGCTAGCTGTACCCAGCCCTCACTAAGCTAGCTCTACCCAGCCCTCACTAAGCTAGCTGTACCCAGCCCTCACTAAGCTAGCTCTATCCAGCCCTCACTAAGCTAGCTGTACCCAGCCCTCACTAAGCTAGCTGTACCCAGCCCTCACTAAGCTAGCTGTACCCAGCCCTCACTAAGCTAGCTCTACCCAGCCCTCACTAAGCTAGCTGTACCCAGCCCTCACTAAGCTAGCTCTACCCAGCCCTCACTAAGCTAGCTCTACCCAGCCCTCACTAAGCTAGCTCTACCCAGCCATCACTAAGCTAGCTCTACCCAGCCATCACTAAGCTAGCTGTACCCAGCCCTCACTAAGCTAGCTCTACCCAGCCATCACTAAGCTAGCTGTACCCAGCCCTCACTAAGCTAGCTCTACACAGCCATCACTAAGCTAGCTGTACCCAGCCCTCACTAAGCTAGCTCTACCCAGCCATCACTAGACCTGTCAAACCAGGATCGACTTCTGCCTGCTCTCTGTTGTAAGCACTCTCTACCTTGTCTCTCATCTTCCCTCTCTCTATCTTCTCTCCTCCTCTCCCACTCTCTTGTCTCTCTTCTTCCCTCTCTCTCTCTTTCTCTCCTCCTCTCCCACTCTCTTGTCTCTCTTCTTCTCTCTCTCTCTCGCTAGTCTCTCCTCCTCTCTCTCTCTCTTCTCTCATCTCTTCTCTCTCTTTTGTCTCTCCTCTCTGTCTCTCCTCTCTCTCTAGTCTCTCCTCTCTCTCTCTCTCTCTCTCTCTCTCTCTCATCTCTCTCTCTCTCTTTTGTCTCTCCCTCTTGTCTCTCCCCCTGTCTCTCTTGTCTCTCCTCCTCTCTCTCTCTCCTCATCTCTCACTCTCTGCTCTCCTCTCTCTCTCTCCTCTCTCTCTCTCTCTCTCTCTCTCTCGTCTCTCAATCTCTTGTCTCTCCATCTCTTGTCTCTCCTCCTCTCGCTCTCTCTCCTCTTCCTCTCTCCCTGCCAGATATGCTGGTGGCCATATTTGTCATGATAAAAGGCGTAGTGGCCACATCAAACACCAACCATCTGTCAGGCTCTCTGTCTCCCCCTGTCCTCCCCCTCCTCTCCTCGCCTCTCTGTCAAGCTGTCTGTCTCCCCCTGTCCTCCCCCTCCTCTCCCTCGCCTCTCTGTCAAGCTGTCTGTCTCCCCCTGTCCTCCCCCTCCTCTCCTCGCCTCTCTGTCAAGCTGTCTGTCTCCCCTGTCCTCCCCCTCCTCTCCCTCGCCTCTCTGTCAAGCTGTCTGTCTCCCCTGTCCTCCCCCTCCTCTCCTCTCCTCTCTGTCAAGCTGTCTGTCTGCCCCTGTCCTCCCCCTCCTCTCCTCTCCTCTCTGTCAAGCTGTCTGTCTCCCCCTGTCCTCCCCCTTCCCCTCGTCTCCTCTCCTCTCCTCCCCCTCCTCTCCTCTCCTCTCCTTCTCTCCTTCTCTCTGTTAGGCTGTCTGTCTCCCCGAGGCCACTGTCCTCCCCTCTTCTTCTCTCCCCCTGGGTTGGGCTACACTGTCTCCCTCCCTCCCTCCCCCCTCCCCCCGTCTGTCTGTCTGTCTGTCTGTCTGTCTGTCTGTCTGTCTGTCTGTCTGTCTGTCTGTCTGTCTGTCTGTCTGTCTGTCCTTCCGTTTAGCAAGACAGACTAACAGGGGGAACAGAGGGGAAGAGAGGGGAAGAGGGGGGAGGAGAGAGGAGGAGAAGCCAATTCCAGATCCACACTCCAAGCCCCCCTCCTCCCTTCCAACTGGACACATCCTCTCTCTCTCCTGATTTCTCCTCCTCTCTATCTCTCTCTCTCCTGATTCCTCCTCCTCTCTGTCTCTCTCTCTCTGATTTCTCCCCCTCTCTATCTCTCTCTCCTGATTTCTCCCCCTCTCTATCTCTCTCTCTCCTGATTCCTCCTCCTCTCTATCTCTCTCTCCTGATTTCTCCCCCTCTCTATCTCTCTCTCCTGATTTCTCCCCCTCTCTATCTCTCTCTCCTGATTCCTTCTCCTCTCTATCTCTCTCTCCTGATTTCTCCCCCTCTCTATCTCTCTCCTGATTCCTCCTCCTCTATCTCTCTCTCCTGATTCCTTCTCCTCCTCTCTGTCTCTCTCTCCTGATTCCTCCTCCTCTCTATCTCTCTCTCCCCTGATTCCTCCTCTCTGTCTCTCTCTCCTGATTCCTCCTCCTCTCTATCTCTCTCTCCTGATTCCTTCTCCTCCTCTCTGTCTCTCTCTCCTGATTCCTCCTCCTCTCTATCTCTCTCTCCTGATTCCTTCTCCTCTATCTCTCTCTCCTGATTCCTCCTCCTCTCTATCTCTCTCTCCTGATTCCTCCTCCTCTCTATCTCTCTCTCCTGATTCCTCCTCCTCTATCTCTCTCTCCTGATTCCTTCTCCTCTCTATCTCTCTCTCCTGATTCCTCCTCCTCTCTCATCTCTCTCTCCTGATTCCTTCTCCTCTCTATCTCTCTCTCTCCTGATTCCTCCTCCTCTATCTCTCTCTCCTGATTTCTCCTCTCTGTCTCTCTCTCCTGATTCCTTCTCCTCTCATCAACCCCGCGGGAAGCCCTGTGGCGTGTGGCGGGCCAAACCTCTCGCTAGAACTCCCCTGGAAGGAACAGAGAGATCAGTAGAGAGAGAGAGAGAGAGAGAGAGCTACATTTCCCCTGGAAGGAACAGAGAGATCAGTAGAGAGAGAGAGAGAGAGAGAGAGAGAGAGCTACATTTCCCCTGGAAGGAACAGAGAGATCAGTAGAGAGAGAGAGAGAGCTACAACTCCCCTGGAAGGAACAGAGAGATCAGTAGAGAGAGAGAGAGAGCTACAACTCCCCTGGAAGGAACAGAGAGATCAGTAGAGAGAGAGAGAGAGCTACAACTCCCCTGGAAGGAACAGAGAGATCAGTAGAGAGAGAGAGAGAGCTACAACTCCCCTGGAAGGAACAGAGAGATCAGTAGAGAGAGAGAGAGAGCTACAACTCCCCTGGAAGGAACAGAGAGATCAGTAGAGAGAGAGAGAGAGCTACAACTCCCCTGGAAGGAACAGAGAGATCAGTAGAGAGAGAGAGAGAGCTACAACTCCCCTGGAAGGAACAGAGAGATCAGTAGAGAGAGAGAGCTACATTTCCCCTGGAAGGAACAGAGAGAGCAGTAGAGAGAGAGAGAGAGCTACAACTCCCCTGGTACTTATATCTGGCTTAACATGTAGTAGTTCTAGTAGTAGAAGAAGAATAAGTGTGTCTATGGCATCCTAAGTGGATAGTAGATAGTTTGAAACTATAATACAACAAAGCAGAGAGACTTCATAATAACCCTACTACTAATAATTATAATCATAGTTAATTAAACATCTGACTCCAGACTGGGTATCTTCTTATAAACCCGTCTGTTACTGAACTGGGCCGAGTTTAGTACCCCCCGCGGGACGGCTGAGTACGCACTCGTCTTATTGGCTACATAAGGCATCACATGCTCTGTAATGTACATGTCATTGGCTGGTATCCGGCCTCCGTCCCGGGAGCAGTAGGAAGCGGTGGATTTGACGGAGGATCTCAGATTGTTCTCGTTGCGTTGCGATGAAGACGTTTTGAACCCTCCTCCTCCCAGCTGTTTGTAAATGTCGGAGGAGCTGCGTCCGTGGACGAGGCGCGTGTCGTCCCTCAGCGAAGACGCCATGAAGGGGTTGTCAGAGCCGTGGTCGGGGTACAGCGACTTGCTCCGTTTGTTTTCCTCCAGGTTGAACAGCATCGATCTGGAGCCGAACAGCTTGTCAGCCTGGCGGACGCTGAACAGGTTGGCGTAAGGAGAATCATCCAGGAAGCAGCGGTCTTTCTCTTTGAGGCTGACAGAGCGAGCGGGACGTCCCAGGTCCACTTCTTTAGGTTTTTCCAGCATGATGTTGTCGAATGAGTGCTGGCGGGACATACGCAGACGGTTTCTCTTCTGGACGTGAGGACCGTCCGTCTGAGGCCAGTAGTGACCGAACATCTCGTCCTGGTGTTGGATGCCCTGGTTGGTCAACAGGGCATCCTGGAGCAGCTGGTCTTCGCTGATGTCGTAGAGGTTAGCGGTGTGGAGGCACGCTTCGCAGCGGTTGTAGGGCGAACGGACGGCGGCTGCGGCGACGGCGGCAGCAGAAGAAGCAGTGTTTGTGGGCGTGTAGTGACCCTGGGTGTAGCCGCTACTGGCAGGGAACTTGGACAGACAGGAGCGGCAGTGGGTCTGTTTGGAACGGTCGTTGGTCTCGTGGGGCGACAGCGATAGGGACTTATCCTTCACGCTGTAGTGTTTGGAGTAGGTCGAATCCGGGAGCAGGTCGACGTCGGTGTGATGCAACGGGGACGAGTTGAGGTGTATGATTGGTTGATCCTGACACTTCCTGTAGTTGTCGTTGTGGTCGGAGTACATCTCCGGGTAGTCCAGGTCATCGGCGGCCAGGCCTCGACTCTCGCGGTAGTGTAAAGAATCAGAGTTGAGATTGAGTTCTCTATCTGAGTCTATGGTGTAGATCTGTCCCTGTGGTCCCACTCCACCACCACCACCCCCTCCGCTGCCCTGTTTAGTCTTTAAATAGGACAGCTCTACTTCGCTGCAGTCCCTAGGGTATTTCGACGGCAACTGTCTTTTTTTTAATCCGTCCTTGTTTTTCAGGTGCTTGTTGTTTTCTGGGTCCTGGTACGAACCGCCGCCTCCTCCTCGGCTGGAGCAGTCAGAGATGTCCGAGTGAGCTGCTTCCTCCGGAAGGTACCGTTGGGTCTTCATGGATACGCGAGGGTCGGGGGAGAGCATGTCGGGACCCGGTACACCTGGAACTTGCCGCATTGTGTCCACAGACTTCTTCCACAGGCCTCTGGGTTTGGCGTTGGTCTGAGCGGCGTCCGCGCTCACCGCCACTTCCACGGAGTTTGGGTTCGACTCGTTGAGGGTCAGAGGGTGCTGTCCGCCTTGGAAGATATAGTTATTGAGGTGGTCTTTGTGTCGGTTGGCCAGGTACGCCTGGAGGTCGCCCGTATCGCCGTAGATCACCTCTTTAGGGGCGTAGCTTCGATTGTCGGCGTAGATGAAGTTACCTTAAAAAATAAAGAAGAAACATCCTCAATGATCTGTAGGCCGTCATTGTAAATAAATAAAAAATAACTGACTTGCCTAGTTAAATAAAGGTTAAATAAATAAAAAATATATATTGTTTTTAATGATTTCAAATGTATTGTATCCACGATTTATGGTTGTAATGTGTTTGTAACATAAGAAGAACCATCCTCAATGATTTGAAATGCATTGTATCCACTGTTTACGGTTGTAATGTGTTTGAATCAAAAACAAATTGAAAGAAAAAACCTTTCTCCGCCATCATGTCCATGATCATGGGCCCCGCCGAGTGCATGAATTCAGCCGCCCGTTTGGGGGAATTGATCCTGGAAGCAGACAGGTTAGTCATGTTGGTCATCTGTTTGGCTGACTTGATGAGCTTCAACATGTTGGCCTGAGGGCTAAAATCCAGCTCTGACTTCTTCTTCATGTCGATGTGGACGCCGTGGATACAACTCCAAATCCCCTACAGAGAGAGAGAGCGAGACAGAGGGGGAGGGGGAGGGAGATGGAGGAGACAAAGAGAGAGAGAGAGAGACAGAGACAGAGAGAGACAGAGAGAGAGAGAGAGAGAGAGAGACAGATTATCCTCTATGGATCATCATTTGAAGTATGACTGTTGTCTAAAAGTGTGTGTCTCCTGGTAACTATCCCCCTGTATTCTCCGTCCCAGTAAAGGATTATTCACCCGGAGGATCACATGAGTATCGACTGACTCGGCATCCGGGACACCATCTTTTTTCATTTCTCATGAACATTTAACATAATTACTTAGATAGTATTCCAAACCGTATTGTGATTTATATTACTACCCAGAAAGGTACAGCGGAGAGGGAGACAGATTGTGTCTGTCCCTCACCCCAGCCCCTTACCTCCACACACCATGTCTCCCAGGACAATGCTATCTCTCTCTGTCTGTCCCTCTCCCCAGCCCCTTACCTCCACACACCATGTCTCCCAGGACAATGCTATCTCTCTCTGTCTGTCCCTCTCCCCAGCCCCTTACCTCCACACACCATGTCTCCCGGGACAATGCTATCTCTCTCTGTCTGTCCCTCTCCCCAGCCCCTACCTCCCTAATACCCCAACCATACGCCCTAACCCCTACGCCCTAACCCCTACGCCCTAACCCCTACGCCCTAACCCCTACCCCCTACACCTTAACTCCTACAGCCTACCCCCTACCCCCTAACCCCCTACCCCCTAACCCCTACCACCCAGTCTACCCTCTAACCCCTACCCCCTACCCCCTACCCCCAACCCTAACCCCTACCCCCTAACCCCTACCCCCTAACCCCTACCCCTAACCCCTAACCCTACCCCCTAACCCTAACCCTAACCCTAACCCCTAACCCCTACCCCCTAACCCCTACCCCCTACCCCTAACCCCTAACCCCCTAACCCCTAACCCCCAGTCTTACCCTACTGATGGAGAACAGTAGTCCCGGTGTTCCAGTACAGACTCCAGTGAAACAGTATCTCAACCTCCAGTAGAAGAGATGCTCTGATATGAAGGTGATGAGAGACAGTCCCATTGCGGTAGCCAGCATGTAAAACACTCCAGCCATGTTGTCTATATCCAGCTGACTGGACATCACCTCGTTCTTCTCATGGTGACAGATCCCCGTTAGCCACTGAGCTTCCAGCTCCTCCATCTCACCTGGAGGGAGGGAGGGAGAGTGGAGAAAGCGAGAGAGAGAGAGAGAGAGAGAGAGGACAGAAAGAGAGAGATTGACGGAGGGAGAGAGAGAAGTCAGAGAGCAGCAAAAAAAGGGAGGGAGAGAGAGAAAGAGAGAGAGAGAGAGAGAGAGGGAGAGAGGACAGAAAGAGTGGGAGGGAGGGAGGGAGGGAGGGAGGGAGGGAGGGAGGGAGGGAGGGAGGGAGGGAGGGAGGGAGGGAGGGAGGGAGGGAGGGAGGAAGAGAGAGAGAGAGGAGAGAGGACAGAAAGAGTGGGAGGGAGGGAGGGAGGGAGGGAGGGAGGGAGGGAGGGAGGGAGGGAGGGAGGGAGGGAGGGAGGGAGGGAGGGAGGGAGGGAGGGAGAGGGGAGAAAGAGAGCGAGAGGGAGGGAGGGAGAAGAGAAAGCGAGAGAGTGAGAGAGAGAGAGGAGAGAGGACAGAAAGAGAGAGATTGACGGAGGGAGAGAGAGAGAAGTCAGAGAGCAGCAAAAAAAGGGAGGGAGAGAGAGAAAGAGAGAGAGAGAGAGGGAGAGAGAGAGAGAGAGAGGAGAGAGGACAGAAAGAGTGGGAGGGAGGGAGGGGAGGGAGGGAGTGAGAGAGAGTCAGAGAGCAGCAAAAAAGGGAGGGAGAGAAATAAAAATATCATTCATCCAGTGGTCTGTTTAATACGCCCACACATCGTCTATAGCCAGAGTGCAGCAACACACACCACACAACACACACACACACACACACACACAGACACACACACACACGGACATACCGACGCAGAGCGAAAACAGACACACACACGATGAGAGATATCCAGCCCCTCGTATGACGACAGAGAAGACATGATGAGAGACCATTCAGCCCCTCATATGATGAGACATCCAGACCAGAGATAGGTGAGTGAGACCCACAGAGGAGGGCCCTTCGCCCCCCCCCCTCCCGCTGTGCCCAGGCTTCCTACCCCGTCTTCAGGCTGACCAGAGCGTCCTGAACCCCTGTCTGGTGGTACTTGGAGAGGTACTCGTGCATATTAGGGTAATTCTTCCTGATGTTCCTCTCCGTGGAACCGTTGGGGACCGTCCCAAAACGGAACGGAGGGGAGTACGCGTACGGATTCTGGAACTGGAGAAAAGGGGGGGGGGGGGGGAAGGAGAAGAATGAGAACGATAACAGAACAACATGAAGGAGAAGAGGAAGAATGAGAGCAGAAAGGACAGGGCTGCAGAGACATGTCACAGAGACATAGAGTAAAGGACCTGAGAGTAAAGGACTACAGAGTTAAGGACCTGAGAGTAAAGGACCTGAGAGTAAAGGACTACAGAGTAAAGGACTACAGAGTAAAGGACCTGAGAGTAAAGGACTACAGAGTAAAGGACTACAGAGTAAAGGACTACAGAGTAAAGGACTATAGAGTAAAGGACTACAGAGTAAAGGACCTGAGAGTAAAGGACCTGAGAGTAAAGGACTACAGAGTAAAGGACTACAGAGTAAAGGACTACAGAGTAAAGGACTACAGAGTAAAGGACCTGAGAGTAAAGGACTACAGAGTAAAGGACCTGAGAGTAAAGGACCTGAGAGTAAAGGACTACAGAGTAAAGGACCTGAGAGTAAAGGACCTGAGAGTAAAGGACTACAGAGTAAAGGACCTGAGAGTAAAGGACTACAGAGTAAAGGACTACAGAGTAAAGGACTACAGAGTAAAGGACTACAGAGTAAAGGACTACAGAGTAAAGGACCTGAGAGTAAAGGACCTGAGAGTAAAGGACTACAGAGTTAAGGACCTGAGAGTAAAGGACCTGAGAGTAAAGGACTACAGAGTAAAGGACTACAGAGTAAAGGGACTACAGAGTAAAGGACCTGAGAGTAAAGGACTACAGAGTAAAGGACTACAGAGTAAAGGACCTGAGAGTAAAGGACTACAGAGTAAAGGACCTGAGAGTAAATGACCTGAGAGTAAAGGACTACAGAGTAAAGGACTACAGAGTAAAGGACCTGAGAGTAAAGGACTACAGAGTAAAGGACCTGAGAGTAAAGGACTATATAGTAAATGACCTGAGAGTAAAGGACTATATAGTAAAGGACCTGAGAGTAAAGGACTATATAGTAAATGACCTGAGAGTAAAGGACTATATAGTAAAGGACCTGAGAGTAAAGGACTACAGAGTAAAGGACCTGAGAGTAAAGGACTACAGAGTAAAGGACTACAGAGTAAAGGACCTGAGAGTAAAGGACTACAGAGTAAAGGACTACAGAGTTAAGGACCTGAGATTAAAGGACCTGAGAGTAAAGGACTATAGAGTAAAGGACTACAGAGTAAAGGACTACAGAGTAAAGGACTACAGAGTAAAGGACTACAGAGTAAAGGACCTGAGAGTAAAGGACCTGAGATTAAAGGACCTGAGAGTAAAGGACTATAGAGTAAAGGACTACAGAGTAAAGGACTACAGAGTAAAGGACCTGAGAGTTAAGGACCTGAGAGTAAAGGACCTGAGAGTAAAGGACTACAGAGTAAAGGACTACAGAGTAAAGGACTACAGAGTAAAGGACTACAGAGTAAAGGACCTGAGAGTAACGGACCTGAGAGTAAAGGACCTGAGATTAAAGGACCTGAGAGTAAAGGACTATAGAGTAAAGGACCTGAGACTAAAGGACTACAGAGTAAAGGACCTGAGAGTAAAGGACTACAGAGTAAAGGACTACAGAGTAAAGGACTACAGAGTAAAGGACTACAGAGTAAAGGACTACAGAGTAAAGGACCTGAGAGTAAAGGACTACAGAGTAAAGGACCTGAGAGTAAAGGACCTGAGAGTAAAGGACTATAGAGTAAAGGACTACAGAGTAAAGGACTACAGAGTAAAGGACTACAGAGTAAAGGACTACAGAGTAAAGGACTATATAGTAAATGACCTGAGAGTAAAGGACTATATAGTAAATGACCTGAGAGTAAAGGACTATATAGTAAAGGACCTGAGAGTAAAGGACTACAGAGTAAAGGACTACAGAGTAAAGGACTACAGAGTAAAGGACCTGAGAGTAAAGGACTACAGAGTAAAGGACTATATAGTAAATGACCTGAGAGTAAAGGACTATATAGTAAATGACCTGAGAGTAAAGGACTATATAGTAAAGGACCTGAGAGTAAAGGACTACAGAGTAAAGGACTACAGAGTAAAGGACTACAGAGTAAAGGACCTGAGAGTAAAGGACTATAGAGTAAAGGACCTGAGAGTAAAGGACCTGAGAGTAAAGGACCTGAGAGTAAAGGACTATAGAGTAAAGGACCTGAGAGTAAATGACCTGAGAGTAAAGGACCTGAGAGTAAAGGACTACAGAGTAAAGGACTACAGAGTAAAGGACCTGAGAGTAAAGGACTATAGAGTAAAGGACTATATAGTAAAGGACCTGAGAGTAAATGACTACAGAGTAAAGGACTACAGAGTAAAGGACCTTAGAGTAAACAGCCTTAGAGCAAAGGATCCTGGAGTAAAGTACTATAGAGTAAAGGACCTTAGAGTAAAGGACCTGAGAGTAAAGGACCTGAGAGTAAAGGACCTGAGAGTAAAGGACTACAGAGTAAAGGACCTGAGAGTAAAGGACTACAGAGTAAAGGACTACAGAGTAAAGGACTATAGAGTAAAGGACTACAGAGTAAAGGACTATAGAGTAAAGGACCTG